>NW_027193879.1:0-46191 GCF_032444005.1 Ranitomeya imitator | reverse complement strand
TGTGGCTCTATTAGTATAGGAGATACTCTGAAAACATATCACACTTTTCATCATAGTGCTTTTACCAATGCATAAAATGCATGAGAAGTCATTTCGAAGGGGACTGGTCCTCAGTGTTGTGAGAACGATGACTGGTTAAAATTTTTTCTCTAGTGGTCTTCTTGTTCAGTCCATAGGCCTACATCATGTGGCAAAATGGTGAGCCATGTGGCTCTATTAGTATAGGAGATACCTGAAAACATATCACACTTTTCATCATAGTGCTTTTACCAATGCAGAAAATGCATGGAGAAGTCATTTCGAATGACTGTGTCCTCAGTGTTTGTGAGAACGATGACTGGTTAAAATTTTTGGTGTTTCTTGTTCAGTCCATAGGCCTACATCATGTGGCAAAATGGTGAGCATGTGGCTCTATTAGTATAGTAGATACTGAAAACATATCACACTTTTCATCATAGTGCTTTTTACCAATGCAGAAAATGCATGGAGAAGTCATTTCGAATGACTGGTCCTCAGTGTTGTGAGAACGATGACTGGTTAAAATTTTTGGTGGTTTCTTGTTCAGTCCATAGGCCTACATCATGTGGCAAACCGGTGAGCATGTGGCTCTATTAGTATAGGAGATACCTGAAAAACATATCACACTTTTCATCATAGTGCTTTTACAATGCCATAAAATGCATGGAGAAGTCATTTCGAATGACTGGTCCTCAGTGTTGTGAGAACGATGACTGGTTAAAATTTTGGTGGTTTCTTGTCAGTCCATAGGCCTACATCATGTGGGCAAACCGGTGAGCATGTGGCTCTATTAGTATAGGAGATACCTGAAAACATATCACACTTTCATCATAGTGCTTTTACCAATGCATAAAATGCATGGAGAAGTCATTTCGGAATGACTGGTCCTCAGTGTTGTGAGAACGATGACTGGTTAAAATTTTGGTGGTTTCTTGTTCAGTCCATAGGCCTACATCATGTGGCAAACCGGTGAGCATGTGGCTCTATTAGTATAGGAGATACCTGAAAACATATCACACTTTTCATCATAGTGCTTTTACCAATGCATAAAATGCATGGAGAAGTCATTTCGAATGACTGGTCCTCAGTGTTGTGAGAACGATGACTGGTTAAATTTTTGGTGGTTTCTTGTTCAGTCCATGGCCTACAGTCATGTGGCAAACCGGTGAGCATGTGGCTCTATTAGTATAGGAGATACCTGAAAACATATCACACTTTTCATCATAGTGCTTTTACCAATGCATAAAATGCATGGAGAAGTCATTTCGAATGACTGGTCCTCAGTGTTGTGAGAACGATGACTGGTTAAAATTTTTGGTGGTTTCTTGTTCAGTCCATAGGCCTACATCATGTGGCAAACCGGTGAGCATGTGGCCTCTATTAGTATAGGAGATACCTGAAAACATATCACACTTTTCATCATAGTGCTTTTAACCAATGCATAAAATGCATGGAGAAGTCATTTCGAATGACTGGTCCTCAGTGTTGTGAGAACGATGGACTGGTTTAAAATTTTTTGGTGGTTTCTTGTTCAGTCCATAGGCCTACATCATGTGGCAAACCGGTGAGCATGTGGCTCTATTAGTATAGGAGATACCTGAAAACATATCACACTTTTCATCATAGTGCTTTTACCAATGCATAAAATGCATGGAGAAGTCATTTCGAATGACTGGTCCTCAGTGTTGTGAGAACGATGACTGGTTAAAATTTTTGGTGGTTCATGTTCAGTCCATAGGCCTACATCATGTGGCAAACCGGTGAGCATGTGGCTCTATTAGTATAGGAGATACCTGAAAGCATATCACACTTTTTCATCATAGTGCTTTTACCAATGCATAAAATGCATGGAGAAGTCATTTCGAATGACTGGTCCTCAGTGTTGTGAGAACGATGACTGGTTAAATATTTTGGTAGGTTTCTTGTTCAGTCCATAGGCCTACATCATGTGGCAAAACGGTGAGCATGTGGCTCTATTAGTATAGGGATACCTGAAAGCATATCACACTTTTCATCATAGTGCTTTTACCAATGCATAAAATGCATGGAGAAGTCATTTCGAATGACTGGTCCTCAGTGTGTGAGAACGATGACTGGTTAAAATTTTTGGTGGTTTCTTGTTCAGTCCATAGGCCTACATCATGTGGCAAACCGGTGAGCATGTGGCTCTATTAGTATAGGAGATACCTGATAAACATATCACACTTTTCATCATAGTGCTTTTACCAATGCATAAAATGCATGGAGAAGTCATTTCGAATGACTGGTCCTCAGTGTTGTGAGAACGATGACTGGTTTAAAAATTTTTTGGTGGTTCTTGTTCAGTCCATGGCCTACATCATGTGGCAAACCGGTGAGCATGTGGCTCTATTAGTATAGGAGATACCTGAAAACATATCACACTTTTCATCAATAGTGCTTTTACCAATGCATAAAATGCATGGAGAAGGTCATTTCGAATGACTGGTCCTCAGTGTTGTGAGGAACGATGACTGGTTAAAATTTTTGGTGGTTTCTTGTTCAGTCCATAGGCCTACATCATGTGGCAAACCGGTGAGCATGTGGCACTATTAGTATAGGAGATACCTGAAAACATATCACACTTTTCATCATAGTGCTTTTACCAATGCATAAAATGCATGGAGAAGTCATTTCGAATGACTGGTCCTCAGTGTTGTGAGAACGATGACTGGTTAAAATTTTTGGTGGTTTCTTGTTCAGTCCATAGGCCTACATCATGTGGCAACTGGTGAGCATGTGGCTCTATTAGTATAGGAGATACCTGAAAACATATCACACTTTTCATCATAGTGCTTTTACCAATGCATAAAATGCATGGAGAAGTCATTTCGAATGACTGGTCCTCAGTGTTGTGAGAACGATGACTGTTAAAATTTTTGGTGGTTTCTTGTTCAGTCCATATGCCTACATCATGTGGCAAACCGGTGAGCATGTGGCTCTATTAGTATAGGAGATACCTGAAAAACATCACACTTTTCATCATAGTGCTTTTACCAATGCATAAAATGCATGGAGAAGTCATTTCGAATGACTGGTCCTCAGTGTTGTGAGAATGATGACTGGTTAAAATTTTGGTGGTTTCTTGTTCAGTCCATAGGCCTACATCATGTGGCAAACCGGTGAGCATGTGGCTCTATTAGTATAGGAGATACCTGAAAACATATCACACTTTTCATCATAGTGCTTTTACCAATGCATAAAATGCATGGAGAAGTCATTTCGAATGACTGGTCCTCAGTGTTGTGAGAACGATGACTGGTTAAAATTTTTGGTGGTTTCTTGTTCAGTCCATAGGCCTACATCATGTGGCAAACCGGTGAGCATGTGGCTCTATTAGTATAGGAGATACCTGAAAACATATCACACTTTTCATCATAGTGCTTTTACCAATGCATAAAATGCATGGAGAAGTCATTTCGAATGACTGGTCCTCAGTGTTGTGAGAACGATGACTGGCTAAAATTTTGGTGGTTTCTTGTTCAGTCCATAGGCCTACATCATGTGGCAAACCGGTGAGCATGTGGCTCTATTAGTATAGGAGAAACCTGAAAACATATCACACTTTTTCATCATAGTGCTTTTACCAATGCATAAAATGCATGGAGAAGTCAATTCGAATGACTGGTCCTCAGTGTTGTGAGAACAATGACTGGTTAAAATTTTTGGTGGTTTCTTGTTCAGTCCATGGGCCTACATCATGTGGCAAACCCGGTGAGCATGTGACTCTATTAGTATAGGAGATACCTGAAAACATATCACACTTTTCATCATAGTGCTTTTACCAATGCATAAAATGCATGGAGAAGTCATTTCGAATGACTGGTCCTCAGTGTTGTGAGAACGATGACTGGTTAAAATTTTTTGGTGGTTTCTTGTTCAGTCCATGGGCCTACATCATGTGGCAAACCGGTGAGCATGTGGCCTCTATTAGTATAGGAGATACCTGAAAACATATCACACTTTTCATCATAGTGCTTTTACCAATGCATAAAATGCATGGAGAAGTCATTTCGAATGACTGGTCCTCAGTGTTGTGAGAACGATGACTGGTTAAAATTTTTGGTGGTTTCTTGTTCAGTCCATGGGCCTACATCATGTGGCAAACCGGTGAGCATGTGGCTCTAATTAGTATAGGAGATACCTGAAAACATATCACACTTTTCATCATAGTGCTTTTACCAATGCATAAAATGCATGGAGAAGTCATTTCGAATGACTGGTCCTCAGTGTTGTGAGAACGATGACTGGTTAAAATTTTTGGTGGTTTCTTGTTCAGGTCCATAGGCCTACATCATGTGGCAAACCGGTGAGCATGTGGCTCTATTAGTATAGGAGATACCTGAAAACATATCACACTTTTCATCATAGTGCTTTTACCAATGCATAAAATGCATGGAGAAGTCATTTCGAATGACTGGTCCTCAGTGTTGTTGAGAACGATGACTGGTTAAAATTTTTGGTGGTTTCTTGTTCAGTCCATATGCCTACATCATGTGGCAAACCGGTGAGTATGTGGCTCTATTAGTATAGGAGATACCTGAAAACATATCACACTTTTCATCATAGTGCTTTTACCAATGCATAAAATGCATGGAGAAGTCATTTCGAATGACTGGTCCTCAGTGTTGTGAGAACGATGACTGGTTAAAATTTTTGGTGGTTTCTTGTTCAGTCCATAGGCCTACATCATGTGGCAAACCGGTGAGCATGTGGCTCTATTAGTATAGGAGATACCTGAAAACATATCACACTTTTCATCATAGTGCTTTTACCAATGCATAAAATGCATGGAGAAGTCATTTCGAATGACTGGTCCTCAGTGTTGTGAGAACGATGACTGGTTAAAATTTTTGGTGGTTTCTTGTTCAGTCCATAGGCCTACATCATGTGGCAAACCGGTGAGCATGTGGCTCTATTAGTATAGGAGATACCTGAAAACATATCACACTTTTCATCATAGTGCTTTTACCAATGCATAAAATGCATGGAGAAGTCATTTCGAATGACTGGTCCTCAGTGTTGTGAGAACGATGACTGGTTAAAATTTTTGGTGGTTTCTTGTTCAGTACATAGGCCTACATCATGTGGCAAACCGGTGAGCATGTGGCTCTATTAGTATAGGAGATACCTGAAAACATATCACACTTTTCATCATAGTGCTTTTACCAATGCATAAAATGCATGGAGAAGTCATTTCGAATGACTGGTCCTCAGTGTTGTGAGAACGATGACTGGTTAAAATTTTTGGTGGTTTCTTGTTCAGTCCATGGGCCTACATCATGTGGCAAACCGGTGAACATGTGGCTCTATTAGTATAGGAGATACCTGAAAACATATCACACTTTTCATCATAGTGCTTTTACCAATGCATAAAATGCATGGAGAAGTCATTTCGAATGACTGGTCCTCAGTGTTGTGAGAACGATGACTGGTTAAAATTTTTGGTGGTTTCTTGTTCAGTCCATAGGCCTACATCATGTGGCAAACCGGTGAGCATGTGGCTCTATTAGTATAGGAGATACCTGAAAACATATCACACTTTTCATCATAGTGCTTTTACCAATGCATAAAATGCATGGAGAAGTCATTTCGAATGACTGGTCCTCAGTGTTGTGAGAACGATGACTGGTTAAAATTTTTGGTGGTTTCTTGTTCAGTCCATAGGCCTACATCATGTGGCAAACCGGTGAGCATGTGGCTCTATTAGTATAGGAGATACCTGAAAACATATCACACTTTTCATCATAGTGCTTTTACCAATGCATAAAATGCATGGAGAAGTCATTTCGAATGACTGGTCCTCAGTGTTGTGAGAACGATGACTGGTTAAAATTTTTGGTGGTTTCTTGTTCAGTCCATGGGCCTACATCATGTGGCAAACCGGTGAGCATGTGGCTCTATTAGTATAGGAGATACCTGAAAACATATCACACTTTTCATCATAGTGCTTTTACCAATGCATAAAATGCATGGAGAAGTCATTTCGAATGACTGGTCCTCAGTGTTGTGAGAACGATGACTGGTTAAAATTTTTGGTGGTTTCTTGTTCAGTCCATAGGCCTACATCATGTGGCAAACCGGTGAGCATGTGGCTCTATTAGTATAGGAGATACCTGAAAACATATCACACTTTTCATCATAGTGCTTTTACCAATGCATAAAATGCATGGAGAAGTCATTTCGAATGACTGGTCCTCAGTGTTGTGAGAACGATGACTGGTTAAAATTTTTGGTGGTTTCTTGTTCAGTCCATGGGCCTACATCATGTGGCAAACCGGTGAGCATGTGGCTCTATTAGTATAGGAGATACCTGAAAACATATCACACTTTTCATCATAGTGCTTTTACCAATGCATAAAATGCATGGAGAAGTCATTTCGAATGACTGGTCCTCAGTGTTGTGAGAACGATGACTGGTTAAAATTTTTGGTGGTTTCTTGTTCAGTCCATAGGCCTACATCATGTGGCAAACCGGTGAGCATGTGGCTCTATTAGTATAGGAGATACCTGAAAACATATCACACTTTTCATCATAGTGCTTTTACCAATGCATAAAATGCATGGAGAAGTCATTTCGAATGACTGGTCCTCAGTGTTGTGAGAACGATGACTGGTTAAAATTTTTGGTGGTTTCTTGTTCAGTCCATGGGCCTACATCATGTGGCAAACCGGTGAGCATGTGGCTCTATTAGTATAGGAGATACCTGAAAACATATCACACTTTTCATCATAGTGCTTTTACCAATGCATAAAATGCATGGAGAAGTCATTTCGAATGACTGGTCCTCAGTGTTGTGAGAACGATGACTGGTTAAAATTTTTGGTGGTTTCTTGTTCAGTCCATAGGCCTACATCATGTGGCAAACCGGTGAGCATGTGGCTCTATTAGTATAGGAGATACCTGAAAACATATCACACTTTTCATCATAGTGCTTTTACCAATGCATAAAATGCATGGAGAAGTCATTTCGAATGACTGGTCCTCAGTGTTGTGAGAACATAGTAACATAGTAACATAGTTAGTAAGGCCGAAAAAAGACATTTGTCCATCCAGTTCAGCCTATATTCCATCATAATAAATCCCCAGATCTACGTCCTTCTACAGAACCTAATAATTGTATGATACAATATTGTTCTGCTCCAGGAAGACATCCAGGCCTCTCTTGAACCCCTCGACTGAGTTCGCCATCACCACCTCCTCAGGCAAGCAATTCCAGATTCTCACTGCCCTAACAGTAAAGAATCCTCTTCTATGTTGGTGGAAAAACCTTCTCTCCTCCAGACGCAAAGAATGCCCCCTTGTGCCCGTCACCTTCCTTGGTATAAACAGATCCTCAGCGAGATATTTGTATTGTCCCCTAATATACTTATACATGGTTATTAGATCGCCCCTCAGTCGTCTTTTTTCTAGACTAAATAATCCTAATTTCGCTAATCTATCTGGGTATTGTAGTTCTCCCATCCCCTTTATTAATTTTGTTGCCCTCCTTTGTACTCTCTCTAGTTCCATTATATCCTTCCTGAGCACCGGTGCCCAAAACTGGACACAGTACTCCATGTGCGGTCTAACTAGGGATTTGTACAGAGGCAGTATAATGCTCTCATCATGTGTATCCAGACCTCTTTTAATGCACCCCATGATCCTCTTTGCCTTGGCAGCTGCTGCCTGGCACTGGCTGCTCCAGGTAAGTTTATCATTAACTAGGATCCCCAAGTCCTTCTCCCTGTCAGATTTACCCAGTGGTTTCCCGTTCAGTGTGTAATGGTGATATTGATTCCTTCTTCCCATGTGTATAACCTTACATTTATCATTGTTAAACCTCATCTGCCACCTTTCAGCCCAAGTTTCCAACTTATCCAGATCCATCTGTAGCAGAATACTATCTTCTCTTGTATTAACTGCTTTACATAGTTTTGTATCATCTGCAAATATCGATATTTTACTGTGTAAACCTTCTACCAGATCATTAATGAATATGTTGAAGAGAACAGGTCCCAATACTGACCCCTGCGGTACCCCACTGGTCACAGCGACCCAGTTAGAGACTATACCATTTATAACCACCCTCTGCTTTCTATCACTAAGCCAGTTACTAACCCATTTACACACATTTTCCCCCAGACCAAGCATTCTCATTTTGTGTACCAACCTCTTGTGCGGCACGGTATCAAACGCTTTGGAAAAATCGAGATATACCACGTCCAATGACTCACCGTGGTCCAGTCTATAGCTTACCTCTTCATAAAAACTGATTAGATTGGTTTGACAGGAGCGATTTCTCATAAACCCATGCTGATATGGAGTTAAACAGTTATTCTCATTGAGATAATCCAGAATAACATCCCTCAGAAACCCTTCAAATATTTTACCAACAATAGAGGTTAGACTTACTGGCCTATAATTTCCAGGTTCACTTTTAGAGCCCTTTTTGAATATTGGCACCACATTTGCTATGCGCCAGTCCTGCACCAGAACGATGACTGGTTAAAATTTTTGGTGGTTTCTTGTTCAGTCCATAGGCCTACATCATGTGGCAAACCGGTGAGCATGTGGCTCTATTAGTATAGGAGATACCTGAAAACATATCACACTTTTCATCATAGTGCTTTTACCAATGCATAAAATGCATGGAGAAGTCATTTCGAATGACTGGTCCTCAGTGTTGTGAGAACGATGACTGGTTAAAATTTTTGGTGGTTTCTTGTTCAGTCCATATGCCTACATCATGTGGCAAACCGGTGAGCATGTGGCTCTATTAGTATAGGAGATACCTGAAAACATATCACACTTTTCATCATAGTGCTTTTACCAATGCATAAAATGCATGGAGAAGTCATTTCGAATGACTGGTCCTCAGTGTTGTGAGAACGATGACTGGTTAAAATTTTTGGTGGTTTCTTGTTCAGTCCATAGGCCTACATCATGTGGCAAACCGGTGAGCATGTGGCTCTATTAGTATAGGAGATACCTGAAAACATATCACACTTTTCATCATAGTGCTTTTACCAATGCAGAAAATGCATGGAGAAGTCATTTCGAATGACTGGTCCTCAGTGTTGTGAGAACGATGACTGGTTAAAATTTTTGGTGGTTTCTTGTTCAGTCCATAGGCCTACATCATGTGGCAAACCGGTGAGCATGTGGCTCTATTAGTATAGGAGATACCTGAAAACATATCACACTTTTCATCATAGTGCTTTTACCAATGCATAAAATGCATGGAGAAGTCATTTCGAATGACTGGTCCTCAGTGTTGTGAGAACGATGACTGGTTAAAATTTTTGGTGGTTTCTTGTTCAGTCCATAGGCCTACATCATGTGGCAAACCGGTGAGCATGTGGCTCTATTAGTATAGGAGATACCTGAAAACATATCACACTTTTCATCATAGTGCTTTTACCAATGCATAAAATGCATGGAGAAGTCATTTCGAATGACTGGTCCTCAGTGTTGTGAGAACGATGACTGGTTAAAATTTTTGGTGGTTTCTTGTTCAGTCCATAGGCCTACATCATGTGGCAAACCGGTGAGCATGTGGCTCTATTAGTATAGGAGATACCTGAAAACATATCACACTTTTCATCATAGTGCTTTTACCAATGCATAAAATGCATGGAGAAGTCATTTCGAATGACTGGTCCTCAGTGTTGTGAGAACGATGACTGGTTAAAATTTTTGGTGGTTTCTTGTTCAGTCCATGGGCCTACATCATGTGGCAAACTGGTGAGCATGTGGCTCTATTAGTATAGGAGATACCTGAAAACATATCACACTTTTCATCATAGTGCTTTTACCAATGCATAAAATGCATGGAGAAGTCATTTCGAATGACTGGTCCTCAGTGTTGTGAGAACGATGACTGGTTAAAATTTTTGGTGGTTTCTTGTTCAGTCCATAGGCCTACATCATGTGGCAAACCGGTGAGCATGTGGCTCTATTAGTATAGGAGATACCTGAAAACATATCACACTTTTCATCATAGTGCTTTTACCAATGCATAAAATGCATGGAGAAGTCATTTCGAATGACTGGTCCTCAGTGTTGTGAGAACGATGACTGGTTAAAATTTTTGGTGGTTTCTTGTTCAGTCCATAGGCCTACATCATGTGACAAACCGGTGAGCATGTGACTCTATTAGTATAGGAGATACCTGAAAACATATCACACTTTTCATCATAGTGCCTTTACCAATGCATAAAATGCATGGAGAAGTCATTTCGAATGACTGGTCCTCAGTGTTGTGAGAACGATGACTGGTTCAAATTTTTGGTGGTTTCTTGTTCAGTCCATAGGCCTACATCATGTGGCAAACCGGTGAGCATGTGGCTCTATTAGTATAGGAGATACCTGAAAACATATCACACTTTTCATCATAGTGCTTTTACCAATGCATAAAATGCATGGAGAAGTCATTTCGAATGACTGGTCCTCAGTGTTGTGAGAACGATGACTGGTTAAAATTTTGGTGGTTTCTTGTTCAGTCCATAGGCCTACATCATGTGGCAAACCGGTGAGCATGTGGCTCTATTAGTATAGGAGATACCTGAAAACATATCACACTTTTCATCATAGTGCTTTTACCAATGCATAAAATGCATGGAGAAGTCATTTCGAATGACTGGTCCTCAGTGTTGTGAGAACGATGACTGGTTAAAATTTTTGGTGGTTTCTTGTTCAGTCCATGGGCCTACATCATGTGGCAAACCGGTGAGCATGTGGCTCTATTAGTATAGGAGATACCTGAAAACATATCACACTTTTCATCATAGTGCTTTTACCAATGCATAAAATGCATGGAGAAGTCATTTCGAATGACTGGTCCTCAGTGTTGTGAGAACGATGACTGGTTAAAATTTTTGGTGGTTTCTTGTTCAGTCCATAGGCCTACATCATGTGGCAAACCGGTGAGCATGTGGCTCTATTAGTATAGGAGATACCTGAAAACATATCACACTTTTCATCATAGTGCTTTTACCAATGCATAAAATGCATGGAGAAGTCATTTCGAATGACTGGTCCTCAGTGTTGTGAGAACATAGTAACATAGTAACATAGTTAGTAAGGCCGAAAAAAGACATTTGTCCATCCAGTTCAGCCTATATTCCATCATAATAAATCCCCAGATCTACGTCCTTCTACAGAACCTAATAATTGTATGATACAATATTGTTCTGCTCCAGGAAGACATCCAGGCCTCTCTTGAACCCCTCGACTGAGTTCGCCATCACCACCTCCTCAGGCAAGCAATTCCAGATTCTCACTGCCCTAACAGTAAAGAATCCTCTTCTATGTTGGTGGAAAAACCTTCTCTCCTCCAGACGCAAAGAATGCCCCCTTGTGCCCGTCACCTTCCTTGGTATAAACAGATCCTCAGCGAGATATTTGTATTGTCCCCTAATATACTTATACATGGTTATTAGATCGCCCCTCAGTCGTCTTTTTTCTAGACTAAATAATCCTAATTTCGCTAATCTATCTGGGTATTGTAGTTCTCCCATCCCCTTTATTAATTTTGTTGCCCTCCTTTGTACTCTCTCTAGTTCCATTATATCCTTCCTGAGCACCGGTGCCCAAAACTGGACACAGTACTCCATGTGCGGTCTAACTAGGGATTTGTACAGAGGCAGTATAATGCTCTCATCATGTGTATCCAGACCTCTTTTAATGCACCCCATGATCCTCTTTGCCTTGGCAGCTGCTGCCTGGCACTGGCTGCTCCAGGTAAGTTTATCATTAACTAGGATCCCCAAGTCCTTCTCCCTGTCAGATTTACCCAGTGGTTTCCCGTTCAGTGTGTAATGGTGATATTGATTCCTTCTTCCCATGTGTATAACCTTACATTTATCATTGTTAAACCTCATCTGCCACCTTTCAGCCCAAGTTTCCAACTTATCCAGATCCATCTGTAGCAGAATACTATCTTCTCTTGTATTAACTGCTTTACATAGTTTTGTATCATCTGCAAATATCGATATTTTACTGTGTAAACCTTCTACCAGATCATTAATGAATATGTTGAAGAGAACAGGTCCCAATACTGACCCCTGCGGTACCCCACTGGTCACAGCGACCCAGTTAGAGACTATACCATTTATAACCACCCTCTGCTTTCTATCACTAAGCCAGTTACTAACCCATTTACACACATTTTCCCCCAGACCAAGCATTCTCATTTTGTGTACCAACCTCTTGTGCGGCACGGTATCAAACGCTTTGGAAAAATCGAGATATACCACGTCCAATGACTCACCGTGGTCCAGTCTATAGCTTACCTCTTCATAAAAACTGATTAGATTGGTTTGACAGGAGCGATTTCTCATAAACCCATGCTGATATGGAGTTAAACAGTTATTCTCATTGAGATAATCCAGAATAACATCCCTCAGAAACCCTTCAAATATTTTACCAACAATAGAGGTTAGACTTACTGGCCTATAATTTCCAGGTTCACTTTTAGAGCCCTTTTTGAATATTGGCACCACATTTGCTATGCGCCAGTCCTGCACCAGAACGATGACTGGTTAAAATTTTTGGTGGTTTCTTGTTCAGTCCATAGGCCTACATCATGTGGCAAACCGGTGAGCATGTGGCTCTATTAGTATAGGAGATACCTGAAAACATATCACACTTTTCATCATAGTGCTTTTACCAATGCATAAAATGCATGGAGAAGTCATTTCGAATGACTGGTCCTCAGTGTTGTGAGAACGATGACTGGTTAAAATTTTTGGTGGTTTCTTGTTCAGTCCATATGCCTACATCATGTGGCAAACCGGTGAGCATGTGGCTCTATTAGTATAGGAGATACCTGAAAACATATCACACTTTTCATCATAGTGCTTTTACCAATGCATAAAATGCATGGAGAAGTCATTTCGAATGACTGGTCCTCAGTGTTGTGAGAACGATGACTGGTTAAAATTTTTGGTGGTTTCTTGTTCAGTCCATAGGCCTACATCATGTGGCAAACCGGTGAGCATGTGGCTCTATTAGTATAGGAGATACCTGAAAACATATCACACTTTTCATCATAGTGCTTTTACCAATGCAGAAAATGCATGGAGAAGTCATTTCGAATGACTGGTCCTCAGTGTTGTGAGAACGATGACTGGTTAAAATTTTTGGTGGTTTCTTGTTCAGTCCATAGGCCTACATCATGTGGCAAACCGGTGAGCATGTGGCTCTATTAGTATAGGAGATACCTGAAAACATATCACACTTTTCATCATAGTGCTTTTACCAATGCATAAAATGCATGGAGAAGTCATTTCGAATGACTGGTCCTCAGTGTTGTGAGAACGATGACTGGTTAAAATTTTTGGTGGTTTCTTGTTCAGCCCATAGGCCTACATCATGTGGCAAACCGGTGAGCATGTGGCTCTATTAGTATAGGAGATACCTGAAAACATATCACACTTTTCATCATAGTGCTTTTACCAATGCATAAAATGCATGGAGAAGTCATTTCGAATGACTGGTCCTCAGTGTTGTGAGAACGATGACTGGTTAAAATTTTTGGTGGTTTCTTGTTCAGTCCATAGGCCTACATCATGTGGCAAACCGGTGAGCATGTGGCTCTATTAGTATAGGAGATACCTGAAAACATATCACACTTTTCATCATAGTGCTTTTACCAATGCATAAAATGCATGGAGAAGTCATTTCGAATGACTGGTCCTCAGTGTTGTGAGAACGATGACTGGTTAAAATTTTTGGTGGTTTCTTGTTCAGTCCATGGGCCTACATCATGTGGCAAACTGGTGAGCATGTGGCTCTATTAGTATAGGAGATACCTGAAAACATATCACACTTTTCATCATAGTGCTTTTACCAATGCATAAAATGCATGGAGAAGTCATTTCGAATGACTGGTCCTCAGTGTTGTGAGAACGATGACTGGTTAAAATTTTTGGTGGTTTCTTGTTCAGTCCATAGGCCTACATCATGTGACAAACCGGTGAGCATGTGACTCTATTAGTATAGGAGATACCTGAAAACATATCACACTTTTCATCATAGTGCTTTTACCAATGCATAAAATGCATGGAGAAGTCATTTCGAATGACTGGTCCTCAGTGTTGTGAGAACGATGACTGGTTCAAATTTTTGGTGGTTTCTTGTTCAGTCCATAGGCCTACATCATGTGGCAAACCGGTGAGCATGTGGCTCTATTAGTATAGGAGATACCTGAAAACATATCACACTTTTCATCATAGTGCTTTTACCAATGCATAAAATGCATGGAGAAGTCATTTCGAATGACTGGTCCTCAGTGTTGTGAGAACATAGTAACATAGTAACATAGTTAGTAAGGCCGAAAAAAGACATTTGTCCATCCAGTTCAGCCTATATTCCATCATAATAAATCCCCAGATCTACGTCCTTCTACAGAACCTAATAATTGTATGATACAATATTGTTCTGCTCCAGGAAGACATCCAGGCCTCTCTTGAACCCCTCGACTGAGTTCGCCATCACCACCTCCTCAGGCAAGCAATTCCAGATTCTCACTGCCCTAACAGTAAAGAATCCTCTTCTATGTTGGTGGAAAAACCTTCTCTCCTCCAGACGCAAAGAATGCCCCCTTGTGCCCGTCACCTTCCTTGGTATAAACAGATCCTCAGCGAGATATTTGTATTGTCCCCTAATATACTTATACATGGTTATTAGATCGCCCCTCAGTCGTCTTTTTTCTAGACTAAATAATCCTAATTTCGCTAATCTATCTGGGTATTGTAGTTCTCCCATCCCCTTTATTAATTTTGTTGCCCTCCTTTGTACTCTCTCTAGTTCCATTATATCCTTCCTGAGCACCGGTGCCCAAAACTGGACACAGTACTCCATGTGCGGTCTAACTAGGGATTTGTACAGAGGCAGTATAATGCTCTCATCATGTGTATCCAGACCTCTTTTAATGCACCCCATGATCCTCTTTGCCTTGGCAGCTGCTGCCTGGCACTGGCTGCTCCAGGTAAGTTTATCATTAACTAGGATCCCCAAGTCCTTCTCCCTGTCAGATTTACCCAGTGGTTTCCCGTTCAGTGTGTAATGGTGATATTGATTCCTTCTTCCCATGTGTATAACCTTACATTTATCATTGTTAAACCTCATCTGCCACCTTTCAGCCCAAGTTTCCAACTTATCCAGATCCATCTGTAGCAGAATACTATCTTCTCTTGTATTAACTGCTTTACATAGTTTTGTATCATCTGCAAATATCGATATTTTACTGTGTAAACCTTCTACCAGATCATTAATGAATATGTTGAAGAGAACAGGTCCCAATACTGACCCCTGCGGTACCCCACTGGTCACAGCGACCCAGTTAGAGACTATACCATTTATAACCACCCTCTGCTTTCTATCACTAAGCCAGTTACTAACCCATTTACACACATTTTCCCCCAGACCAAGCATTCTCATTTTGTGTACCAACCTCTTGTGCGGCACGGTATCAAACGCTTTGGAAAAATCGAGATATACCACGTCCAATGACTCACCGTGGTCCAGTCTATAGCTTACCTCTTCATAAAAACTGATTAGATTGGTTTGACAGGAGCGATTTCTCATAAACCCATGCTGATATGGAGTTAAACAGTTATTCTCATTGAGATAATCCAGAATAACATCCCTCAGAAACCCTTCAAATATTTTACCAACAATAGAGGTTAGACTTACTGGCCTATAATTTCCAGGTTCACTTTTAGAGCCCTTTTTGAATATTGGCACCACATTTGCTATGCGCCAGTCCTGCACCAGAACGATGACTGGTTAAAATTTTTGGTGGTTTCTTGTTCAGTCCATAGGCCTACATCATGTGGCAAACCGGTGAGCATGTGGCTCTATTAGTATAGGAGATACCTGAAAACATATCACACTTTTCATCATAGTGCTTTTACCAATGCATAAAATGCATGGAGAAGTCATTTCGAATGACTGGTCCTCAGTGTTGTGAGAACGATGACTGGTTAAAAGTTTTGGTGGTTTCTTGTTCAGTCCATATGCCTACATCATGTGGCAAACCGGTGAGCATGTGGCTCTATTAGTATAGGAGATACCTGAAAACATATCACACTTTTCATCATAGTGCTTTTACCAATGCATAAAATGCATGGAGAAGTCATTTCGAATGACTGGTCCTCAGTGTTGTGAGAACGATGACTGGTTAAAATTTTTGGTGGTTTCTTGTTCAGTCCATAGGCCTACATCATGTGGCAAACCGGTGAGCATGTGGCTCTATTAGTATAGGAGATACCTGAAAACATATCACACTTTTCATCATAGTGCTTTTACCAATGCAGAAAATGCATGGAGAAGTCATTTCGAATGACTGGTCCTCAGTGTTGTGAGAACGATGACTGGTTAAAATTTTTGGTGGTTTCTTGTTCAGTCCATAGGCCTACATCATGTGGCAAACCGGTGAGCATGTGGCTCTATTAGTATAGGAGATACCTGAAAACATATCACACTTTTCATCATAGTGCTTTTACCAATGCATAAAATGCATGGAGAAGTCATTTCGAATGACTGGTCCTCAGTGTTGTGAGAACGATGACTGGTTAAAATTTTTGGTGGTTTCTTGTTCAGTCCATAGGCCTACATCATGTGGCAAACCGGTGAGCATGTGGCTCTATTAGTATAGGAGATACCTGAAAACATATCACACTTTTCATCATAGTGCTTTTACCAATGCATAAAATGCATGGAGAAGTCATTTCGAATGACTGGTCCTCAGTGTTGTGAGAACGATGACTGGTTAAAATTTTTGGTGGTTTCTTGTTCAGTCCATAGGCCTACATCATGTGGCAAACCGGTGAGCATGTGGCTCTATTAGTATAGGAGATACCTGAAAACATATCACACTTTTCATCATAGTGCTTTTACCAATGCATAAAATGCATGGAGAAGTCATTTCGAATGACTGGTCCTCAGTGTTGTGAGAACGATGACTGGTTAAAATTTTTGGTGGTTTCTTGTTCAGTCCATGGGCCTACATCATGTGGCAAACTGGTGAGCATGTGGCTCTATTAGTATAGGAGATACCTGAAAACATATCACACTTTTCATCATAGTGCTTTTACCAATGCATAAAATGCATGGAGAAGTCATTTCGAATGACTGGTCCTCAGTGTTGTGAGAACGATGACTGGTTAAAATTTTTGGTGGTTTCTTGTTCAGTCCATAGGCCTACATCATGTGGCAAACCGGTGAGCATGTGGCTCTATTAGTATAGGAGATACCTGAAAACATATCACACTTTTCATCATAGTGCTTTTACCAATGCATAAAATGCATGGAGAAGTCATTTCGAATGACTGGTCCTCAGTGTTGTGAGAACGATGACTGGTTAAAATTTTTGGTGGTTTCTTGTTCAGTCCATAGGCCTACATCATGTGACAAACCGGTGAGCATGTGACTCTATTAGTATAGGAGATACCTGAAAACATATCACACTTTTCATCATAGTGCTTTTACCAATGCATAAAATGCATGGAGAAGTCATTTCGAATGACTGGTCCTCAGTGTTGTGAGAACGATGACTGGTTCAAATTTTTGGTGGTTTCTTGTTCAGTCCATAGGCCTACATCATGTGGCAAACCGGTGAGCATGTGGCTCTATTAGTATAGGAGATACCTGAAAACATATCACACTTTTCATCATAGTGCTTTTACCAATGCATAAAATGCATGGAGAAGTCATTTCGAATGACTGGTCCTCAGTGTTGTGAGAACGATGACTGGTTAAAATTTTGGTGGTTTCTTGTTCAGTCCATAGGCCTACATCATGTGGCAAACCGGTGAGCATGTGGCTCTATTAGTATAGGAGATACCTGAAAACATATCACACTTTTCATCATAGTGCTTTTACCAATGCATAAAATGCATGGAGAAGTCAATTCGAATGACTGGTCCTCAGTGTTGTGAGAACGATGACTGGTTAAAATTTTTGGTGGTTTCTTGTTCAGTCCATAGGCCTACATCATGTGGCAAACCGGTGAGCATGTGGCTCTATTAGTATAGGAGATACCTGAAAACATATCACACTTTTCATCATAGTGCTTTTACCAATGCATAAAATGCATGGAGAAGTCATTTCGAATGACTGGTCCTCAGTGTTGTGAGAACGATGACTGGTTAAAATTTTTGGTGGTTTCTTGTTCAGTCCATAGGCCTACATCATGTGGCAAACCGGTGAGCATGTGGCTCTATTAGTATAGGAGATACCTGAAAACATATCACACTTTTCATCATAGTGCTTTTACCAATGCATAAAATGCATGGAGAAGTCATTTCGAATGACTGGTCCTCAGTGTTGTGAGAACGATGACTGGTTAAAATTTTTGGTGGTTTCTTGTTCAGTCCATAGGCCTACATCATGTGGCAAACCGGTGAGCATGTGGCTCTATTAGTATAGGAGATACCTGAAAACATATCACACTTTTCATCATAGTGCTTTTACCAATGCATAAAATGCATGGAGAAGTCATTTCGAATGACTGGTCCTCAGTGTTGTGAGAACGATGACTGGTTAAAATTTTTGGTGGTTTCTTGTTCAGTCCATAGGCCTACATCATGTGGCAAACCGGTGAGCATGTGGCTCTATTAGTATAGGAGATACCTGAAAACATATCACACTTTTCATCATAGTGCTTTTACCAATGCATAAAATGCATGGAGAAGTCATTTCGAATGACTGGTCCTCAGTGTTGTGAGAACGATGACTGGTTAAAATTTTTGGTGGTTTCTTGTTCAGTCCATAGGCCTACATCATGTGGCAAACCGGTGAGCATGTGGCTCTATTAGTATAGGAGATACCTGAAAACATATCACACTTTTCATCATAGTGCTTTTACCAATGCATAAAATGCATGGAGAAGTCATTTCGAATGACTGGTCCTCAGTGTTGTGAGAACGATGACTGGTTAAAATTTTTGGTGGTTTCTTGTTCAGTCCATAGGCCTACATCATGTGGCAAACCGGTGAGCATGTGGCTCTATTAGTATAGGAGATACCTGAAAACATATCACACTTTTCATCATAGTGCTTTTACCAATGCATAAAATGCATGGAGAAGTCATTTCGAATGACTGGTCCTCAGTGTTGTGAGAACGATGACTGGTTAAAATTTTTGGTGGTTTCTTGTTCAGTCCATAGGCCTACATCATGTGGCAAACCGGTGAGCATGTGGCTCTATTAGTATAGGAGATACCTGAAAACATATCACACTTTTCATCATAGTGCTTTTACCAATGCATAAAATGCATGGAGAAGTCATTTCGAATGACTGGTCCTCAGTGTTGTGAGAACGATGACTGGTTAAAATTTTTGGTGGTTTCTTGTTCAGTCCATAGGCCTACATCATGTGGCAAACCGGTGAGCATGTGGCTCTATTAGTATAGGAGATACCTGAAAACATATCACACTTTTCATCATAGTGCTTTTACCAATGCATAAAATGCATGGAGAAGTCATTTTGAATGACTGGTCCTCAGTGTTGTGAGAACGATGACTGGTTCAAATTTTTGGTGGTTTCTTGTTCAGTCCATAGGCCTACATCATGTGGCAAACCGGTGAGCATGTGGCTCTATTAGTATAGGAGATACCTGAAAACATATCACACTTTTCATCATAGTGCTTTTACCAATGCATAAAATGCATGGAGAAGTCATTTCGAATGACTGGTCCTCAGTGTTGTGAGAACGATGACTGGTTAAAATTTTTGGTGGTTTCTTGTTCAGTCCATAGGCCTACATCATGTGGCAAACCGGTGAGCATGTGGCTCTATTAGTATAGGAGATACCTGAAAACATATCACACTTTTCATCATAGTGCTTTTACCAATGCATAAAATGCATGGAGAAGTCATTTTGAATGACTGGTCCTCAGTGTTGTGAGAACGATGACTGGTTCAAATTTTTGGTGGTTTCTTGTTCAGTCCATAGGCCTACATCATGTGGCAAACCGGTGAGCATGTGGCTCTATTAGTATAGGAGATACCTGAAAACATATCACACTTTTCATCATAGTGCTTTTACCAATGCATAAAATGCATGGAGAAGTCATTTCGAATGACTGGTCCTCAGTGTTGTGAGAACGATGACTGGTTAAAATTTTTGGTGGTTTCTTGTTCAGTCCATGGGCCTACATCATGTGGCAAACCGGTGAGCATGTGGCTCTATTAGTATAGGAGATACCTGAAAACATATCACACTTTTCATCATAGTGCTTTTACCAATGCATAAAATGCATGGAGAAGTCATTTCGAATGACTGGTCCTCAGTGTTGTGAGAACGATGACTGGTTAAAATTTTTGGTGGTTTCTTGTTCAGTCCATAGGCCTACATCATGTGGCAAACCGGTGAGCATGTGGCTCTATTAGTATAGGAGATACCTGAAAACATATCACACTTTTCATCATAGTGCTTTTACCAATGCATAAAATGCATGGAGAAGTCATTTCGAATGACTGGTCCTCAGTGTTGTGAGAACGATGACTGGTTAAAATTTTTGGTGGTTTCTTGTTCAGTCCATAGGCCTACATCATGTGGCAAACCGGTGAGCATGTGGCTCTATTAGTATAGGAGATACCTGAAAACATATCACACTTTTCATCATAGTGCTTTTACCAATGCAGAAAATGCATGGAGAAGTCATTTCGAATGACTGATCCTCAGTGTTGTGAGAACGATGACTGGTTAAAATTTTTGGTGGTTTCTTGTTCAGTCCATAGGCCTACATCATGTGGCAAACCGGTGAGCATGTGGCTCTATTAGTATAGGAGATACCTGAAAACATATCACACTTTTCATCATAGTGCTTTTACCAATGCATAAAATGCATGGAGAAGTCATTTCGAATGACTGGTCCTCAGTGTTGTGAGAACGATGACTGGTTAAAATTTTTGGTGGTTTCTTGTTCAGTCCATAGGCCTACATCATGTGGCAAACCGGTGAGCATGTGGCTCTATTAGTATAGGAGATACCTGAAAACATATCACACTTTTCATCATAGTGCTTTTACCAATGCATAAAATGCATGGAGAAGTCATTTCGAATGACTGGTCCTCAGTGTTGTGAGAACGATGACTGGTTAAAATTTTGGTGGTTTCTTGTTCAGTAAATAGGCCTACATCATGTGGCAAACCGGTGAGCATGTGGCTCTATTAGTATAGGAGATACCTGAAAACATATCACACTTTTCATCATAGTGCTTTTACCAATGCATAAAATGCATGGAGAAGTCATTTCGAATGACTGGTCCTCAGTGTTGTGAGAACGATGACTGGTTAAAATTTTTGGTGGTTTCTTGTTCAGTCCATGGGCCTACATCATGTGGCAAACCGGTGAGCATGTGGCTCTATTAGTATAGGAGATACCTGAAAACATATCACACTTTTCATCATTGTGCTTTTACCAATGCATAAAATGCATGGAGAAGTCATTTCGAATGACTGGTCCTCAGTGTTGTGAGAACGATGACTGGTTAAAATTTTTGGTGGTTTCTTGTTCAGTCCATAGGCCTACATCATGTGGCAAACCGGTGAGCATGTGGCTCTATTAGTATAGAGTATATAGTCTGGGGGAAAATGTGTGTAAATGGGTTAGTAACTGGCTTAGTGATAGAAAGCAGAGGGTGGTTATAAATGGTATAGTCTCTAACTGGGTCGCTGTGACCAGTGGGGTACCGCAGGGGTCAGTATTGGGACCTGTTCTCTTCAACATATTCATTAATGATCTGGTAGAAGGTTTACACAGTAAAATATCGATATTTGCAGATGATACAAAACTATGTAAAGCAGTTAGTACAAGAGAAGATAGTATTCTGCTACAGATGGATCTGGATAAGTTGGAAACTTGGGCTGAAAGGTGGCAGATGAGGTTTAACAATGATAAATGTAAGGTTATACACATGGGAAGAGGGAATCAATATCACCATTACACACTGAACGGGAAACCACTGGGTAAATCTGACAGGGAGAAGGACTTGGGGATCCTAGTTAATGATAAACTTACCTGGAGCAGCCAGTGCCAGGCAGCAGCTGCCAAGGCAAACAGGATCATGGGGTGCATTAAAAGAGGTCTGGATACACATGATGAGAGCATTATACTGCCTCTGTACAAATCCCTAGTTAGACCGCACATGGAGTACTGTGTCCAGTTTTGGGCACCGGTGCTCAGGAAGGATATAATGGAACTAGAGAGAGTACAAAGGAGGGCAACAAAATTAATAAAGGGGATGGGAAAACTACAATACCCAGATAGATTAGCGAAATTAGGATTATTTAGTCTAGAAAAAAGACGACTGAGGGGCGATCTAATAACCATGTATAAGTATATAAGGGGACAATACAAATATCTCGCTGAGGATCTGTTTATACCAAGGAAGGTGACGGGCACAAGGGGGCATTCTTTGCGTCTGGAGGAGAGAAGGTTTTTCCACCAACATAGAAGAGGATTCTTTACTGTTAGGGCAGTGAGAATCTGGAATTGCTTGCCTGAGGAGGTGGTGATGGCGAACTCAGTCAAGGGGTTCAAGAGAGGCCTGGATGTCTTCCTGGAGCAGAACAATATTGTATCATACAATTATTAGGTTCTGTAGAAGGACGTAGATCTGGGTATTTAATATGATGGAATATAGGCTGAACTGGATGGACAAATGTCTTTTTTCGGCCTTACTAACTATGTTACTATGTTACTATGTTAGATACCTGAAAACATATCACACTTTTCATCATAGTGCTTTTACCAATGCATAAAATGCATGGAGAAGTCATTTCGAATGACTGGTCCTCAGTGTTGTGAGAACGATGACTGGTTAAAATTTTTGGTGGTTTCTTGTTCAGTCCATAGGCCTACATCATGTGGCAAACCGGTGAGCATGTGGCTCTATTAGTATAGGAGATACCTGAAAACATATCACACTTTTCATCATAGTGCTTTTACCAATGCATAAAATGCATGGAGAAGTCATTTCGAATGACTGGTCCTCAGTGTTGTGAGAACGATGACTGGTTAAAATTTTTGGTGGTTTCTTGTTCAGTCCATAGGCCTACATCATGTGGCAAACCGGTGAGCATGTGGCTCTATTAGTATAGGAGATACCTGAAAACATATCACACTTTTCATCATAGTGCTTTTACCAATGCATAAAATGCATGGAGAAGTCATTTCGAATGACTGGTCCTCAGTGTTGTGAGAACGATGACTGGTTAAAATTTTTGGTGGTTTCTTGTTCAGTCCATAGGCCTACATCATGTGGCAAACCGGTGAGCATGTGGCTCTATTAGTATAGGAGATACCTGAAAACATATCACACTTTTCATCATAGTGCTTTTACCAATGCATAAAATGCATGGAGAAGTCATTTCGAATGACTGGTCCTCAGTGTTGTGAGAACGATGACTGGTTAAAATTTTTGGTGGTTTCTTGTTCAGTCCATAGGCCTACATCATGTGACAAACCGGTGAGCATGTGACTCTATTAGTATAGGAGATACCTGAAAACATATCACACTTTTCATCATAGTGCTTTTACCAATGCATAAAATGCATGGAGAAGTCATTTCGAATGACTGGTCCTCAGTGTTGTGAGAACGATGACTGGTTCAAATTTTTGGTGGTTTCTTGTTCAGTCCATAGGCCTACATCATGTGGCAAACCGGTGAGCATGTGGCTCTATTAGTATAGGAGATACCTGAAAACATATCACACTTTTCATCATAGTGCTTTTACCAATGCATAAAATGCATGGAGAAGTCATTTCGAATGACTGGTCCTCAGTGTTGTGAGAACGATGACTGGTTAAAATTTTGGTGGTTTCTTGTTCAGTCCATAGGCCTACATCATGTGGCAAACCGGTGAGCATGTGGCTCTATTAGTATAGGAGATACCTGAAAACATATCACACTTTTCATCATAGTGCTTTTACCAATGCATAAAATGCATGGAGAAGTCAATTCGAATGACTGGTCCTCAGTGTTGTGAGAACGATGACTGGTTAAAATTTTTGGTGGTTTCTTGTTCAGTCCATAGGCCTACATCATGTGGCAAACCGGTGAGCATGTGGCTCTATTAGTATAGGAGATACCTGAAAACATATCACACTTTTCATCATAGTGCTTTTACCAATGCATAAAATGCATGGAGAAGTCATTTCGAATGACTGGTCCTCAGTGTTGTGAGAACGATGACTGGTTAAAATTTTTGGTGGTTTCTTGTTCAGTCCATAGGCCTACATCATGTGGCAAACCGGTGAGCATGTGGCTCTATTAGTATAGGAGATACCTGAAAACATATCACACTTTTCATCATAGTGCTTTTACCAATGCATAAAATGCATGGAGAAGTCATTTCGAATGACTGGTCCTCAGTGTTGTGAGAACGATGACTGGTTAAAATTTTTGGTGGTTTCTTGTTCAGTCCATAGGCCTACATCATGTGGCAAACCGGTGAGCATGTGGCTCTATTAGTATACGAGATACCTGAAAACATATCACACTTTTCATCATAGTGCTTTTACCAATGCATAAAATGCATGGAGAAGTCATTTCGAATGACTGGTCCTCAGTGTTGTGAGAACGATGACTGGTTAAAATTTTTGGTGGTTTCTTGTTCAGTCCATAGGCCTACATCATGTGGCAAACCGGTGAGCATGTGGCTCTATTAGTATAGGAGATACCTGAAAACATATCACACTTTTCATCATAGTGCTTTTACCAATGCATAAAATGCATGGAGAAGTCATTTCGAATGACTGGTCCTCAGTGTTGTGAGAACGATGACTGGTTAAAATTTTTGGTGGTTTCTTGTTCAGTCCATAGGCCTACATCATGTGGCAAACCGGTGAGCATGTGGCTCTATTAGTATAGGAGATACCTGAAAACATATCACACTTTTCATCATAGTGCTTTTACCAATGCATAAAATGCATGGAGAAGTCATTTCGAATGACTGGTCCTCAGTGTTGTGAGAACGATGACTGGTTAAAATTTTTGGTGGTTTCTTGTTCAGTCCATAGGCCTACATCATGTGGCAAACCGGTGAGCATGTGGCTCTATTAGTATAGGAGATACCTGAAAACATATCACACTTTTCATCATAGTGCTTTTACCAATGCATAAAATGCATGGAGAAGTCATTTCGAATGACTGGTCCTCAGTGTTGTGAGAACGATGACTGGTTAAAATTTTTGGTGGTTTCTTGTTCAGTCCATAGGCCTACATCATGTGGCAAACCGGTGAGCATGTGGCTCTATTAGTATAGGAGATACCTGAAAACATATCACACTTTTCATCATAGTGCTTTTACCAATGCATAAAATGCATGGAGAAGTCATTTCGAATGACTGGTCCTCAGTGTTGTGAGAACGATGACTGGTTAAAATTTTTGGTGGTTTCTTGTTCAGTCCATAGGCCTACATCATGTGGCAAACCGGTGAGCATGTGGCTCTATTAGTATAGGAGATACCTGAAAACATATCACACTTTTCATCATAGTGCTTTTACCAATGCATAAAATGCATGGAGAAGTCATTTTGAATGACTGGTCCTCAGTGTTGTGAGAACGATGACTGGTTCAAATTTTTGGTGGTTTCTTGTTCAGTCCATAGGCCTACATCATGTGGCAAACCGGTGAGCATGTGGCTCTATTAGTATAGGAGATACCTGAAAACATATCACACTTTTCATCATAGTGCTTTTACCAATGCATAAAATGCATGGAGAAGTCATTTCGAATGACTGGTCCTCAGTGTTGTGAGAACGATGACTGGTTAAAATTTTTGGTGGTTTCTTGTTCAGTCCATAGGCCTACATCATGTGGCAAACCGGTGAGCATGTGGCTCTATTAGTATAGGAGATACCTGAAAACATATCACACTTTTCATCATAGTGCTTTTACCAATGCATAAAATGCATGGAGAAGTCATTTTGAATGACTGGTCCTCAGTGTTGTGAGAACGATGACTGGTTCAAATTTTTGGTGGTTTCTTGTTCAGTCCATAGGCCTACATCATGTGGCAAACCGGTGAGCATGTGGCTCTATTAGTATAGGAGATACCTGAAAACATATCACACTTTTCATCATAGTGCTTTTACCAATGCATAAAATGCATGGAGAAGTCATTTCGAATGACTGGTCCTCAGTGTTGTGAGAACGATGACTGGTTAAAATTTTTGGTGGTTTCTTGTTCAGTCCATGGGCCTACATCATGTGGCAAACCGGTGAGCATGTGGCTCTATTAGTATAGGAGATACCTGAAAACATATCACACTTTTCATCATAGTGCTTTTACCAATGCATAAAATGCATGGAGAAGTCATTTCGAATGACTGGTCCTCAGTGTTGTGAGAACGATGACTGGTTAAAATTTTTGGTGGTTTCTTGTTCAGTCCATAGGCCTACATCATGTGGCAAACCGGTGAGCATGTGGCTCTATTAGTATAGGAGATACCTGAAAACATATCACACTTTTCATCATAGTGCTTTTACCAATGCATAAAATGCATGGAGAAGTCATTTCGAATGACTGGTCCTCAGTGTTGTGAGAACGATGACTGGTTAAAATTTTTGGTGGTTTCTTGTTCAGTCCATAGGCCTACATCATGTGGCAAACCGGTGAGCATGTGGCTCTATTAGTATAGGAGATACCTGAAAACATATCACACTTTTCATCATAGTGCTTTTACCAATGCAGAAAATGCATGGAGAAGTCATTTCGAATGACTGATCCTCAGTGTTGTGAGAACGATGACTGGTTAAAATTTTTGGTGGTTTCTTGTTCAGTCCATAGGCCTACATCATGTGGCAAACCGGTGAGCATGTGGCTCTATTAGTATAGGAGATACCTGAAAACATATCACACTTTTCATCATAGTGCTTTTACCAATGCATAAAATGCATGGAGAAGTCATTTCGAATGACTGGTCCTCAGTGTTGTGAGAACGATGACTGGTTAAAATTTTTGGTGGTTTCTTGTTCAGTCCATAGGCCTACATCATGTGGCAAACCGGTGAGCATGTGGCTCTATTAGTATAGGAGATACCTGAAAACATATCACACTTTTCATCATAGTGCTTTTACCAATGCATAAAATGCATGGAGAAGTCATTTCGAATGACTGGTCCTCAGTGTTGTGAGAACGATGACTGGTTAAAATTTTGGTGGTTTCTTGTTCAGTAAATAGGCCTACATCATGTGGCAAACCGGTGAGCATGTGGCTCTATTAGTATAGGAGATACCTGAAAACATATCACACTTTTCATCATAGTGCTTTTACCAATGCATAAAATGCATGGAGAAGTCATTTCGAATGACTGGTCCTCAGTGTTGTGAGAACGATGACTGGTTAAAATTTTTGGTGGTTTCTTGTTCAGTCCATGGGCCTACATCATGTGGCAAACCGGTGAGCATGTGGCTCTATTAGTATAGGAGATACCTGAAAACATATCACACTTTTCATCATTGTGCTTTTACCAATGCATAAAATGCATGGAGAAGTCATTTCGAATGACTGGTCCTCAGTGTTGTGAGAACGATGACTGGTTAAAATTTTTGGTGGTTTCTTGTTCAGTCCATAGGCCTACATCATGTGGCAAACCGGTGAGCATGTGGCTCTATTAGTATAGAGTATATAGTCTGGGGGAAAATGTGTGTAAATGGGTTAGTAACTGGCTTAGTGATAGAAAGCAGAGGGTGGTTATAAATGGTATAGTCTCTAACTGGGTCGCTGTGACCAGTGGGGTACCGCAGGGGTCAGTATTGGGACCTGTTCTCTTCAACATATTCATTAATGATCTGGTAGAAGGTTTACACAGTAAAATATCGATATTTGCAGATGATACAAAACTATGTAAAGCAGTTAATACAAGAGAAGATAGTATTCTGCTACAGATGGATCTGGATAAGTTGGAAACTTGGGCTGAAAGGTGGCAGATGAGGTTTAACAATGATAAATGTAAGGTTATACACATGGGAAGAGGGAATCAATATCACCATTACACACTGAACGGGAAACCACTGGGTAAATCTGACAGGGAGAAGGACTTGGGGATCCTAGTTAATGATAAACTTACCTGGAGCAGCCAGTGCCAGGCAGCAGCTGCCAAGGCAAACAGGATCATGGGGTGCATTAAAAGAGGTCTGGATACACATGATGAGAGCATTATACTGCCTCTGTACAAATCCCTAGTTAGACCGCACATGGAGTACTGTGTCCAGTTTTGGGCACCGGTGCTCAGGAAGGATATAATGGAACTAGAGAGAGTACAAAGGAGGGCAACAAAATTAATAAAGGGGATGGGAAAACTACAATACCCAGATAGATTAGCGAAATTAGGATTATTTAGTCTAGAAAAAAGACGACTGAGGGGCGATCTAATAACCATGTATAAGTATATAAGGGGACAATACAAATATCTCGCTGAGGATCTGTTTATACCAAGGAAGGTGACGGGCACAAGGGGGCATTCTTTGCGTCTGGAGGAGAGAAGGTTTTTCCACCAACATAGAAGAGGATTCTTTACTGTTAGGGCAGTGAGAATCTGGAATTGCTTGCCTGAGGAGGTGGTGATGGCGAACTCAGTCAAGG
This sequence comes from Ranitomeya imitator, assembly GCF_032444005.1. Taxonomy (NCBI): domain Eukaryota; kingdom Metazoa; phylum Chordata; class Amphibia; order Anura; family Dendrobatidae; genus Ranitomeya; species Ranitomeya imitator. Next base: position 17,566 of record NW_027193879.1, on the reverse strand, counting down.
GGTTCAAGAGAGGCCTGGATGTCTTCCTGGAGCAGAACAATATTGTATCATACAATTATTAGGTTCTGTAGAAGGACGTAGATCTGGGTATTTAATATGATGGAATATAGGCTGAACTGGATGGACAAATGTCTTTTTTCGGCCTTACTAACTATGTTACTATGTTACTATGTTAGATACCTGAAAACATATCACACTTTTCATCATAGTGCTTTTACCAATGCATAAAATGCATGGAGAAGTCATTTCGAATGACTGGTCCTCAGTGTTGTGAGAACGATGACTGGTTAAAATTTTTGGTGGTTTCTTGTTCAGTCCATAGGCCTACATCATGTGGCAAACCGGTGAGCATGTGGCTCTATTAGTATAGGAGATACCTGAAAACATATCACACTTTTCATCATAGTGCTTTTACCAATGCATAAAATGCATGGAGAAGTCATTTCGAATGACTGGTCCTCAGTGTTGTGAGAACGATGACTGGTTAAAATTTTTGGTGGTTTCTTGTTCAGTCCATAGGCCTACATCATGTGGCAAACCGGTGAGAATGTGGCTCTATTAGTATAGGAGATACCTGAAAACATATCACACTTTTCATCATAGTGCTTTTACCAATGCATAAAATGCATGGAGAAGTCATTTCGAATGACTGGTCCTCAGTGTTGTGAGAACGATGACTGGTTAAATTTTTTGGTGGTTTCTTGTTCAGTCCATAGGCCTACATCATGTGGCAAACCGGTGAGCATGTGGCTCTATTAGTATAGGAGATACCTGAAAACATATCACACTTTTCATCATAGTGCTTTTACCAATGCATAAAATGCATGGAGAAGTCATTTCGAATGACTGGTCCTCAGTGTTGTGAGAACGATGACTGGTTAATATTTTTGGTGGTTTCTTGTTCAGTCCATAGGCCTACATCATGTGGCAAACCGGTGAGCATGTGGCTCTATTAGTATAGGAGATACCTGAAAACATATCACACTTTTCATCATAGTGCTTTTACCAATGCATAAAATGCATGGAGAAGTCATTTCGAATGACTGGTCCTCAGTGTTGTGAGAACGATGACTGGTTAAAATTTTTGGTGGTTTCTTGTTCAGTCCATAGGCCTACATCATGTGGCAAACCGGTGAGCATGTGGCTCTATTAGTATAGGAGATACCTGAAAACATATCACACTTTTCATCATAGTGCTTTTACCAATGCATAAAATGCATGGAGAAGTCATTTCGAATGACTGGTCCTCAGTGTTGTGAGAACGATGACTGGTTAAAATTTTTGGTGGTTTCTTGTTCAGTCCATAGGCCTACATCATGTGGCAAACCGGTGAGCACGTGGCTCTATTAGTATAGGAGATACCTGAAAACATATCACACTTTTCATCATAGTGCTTTTACCAATGCATAAAATGCATGGAGAAGTCATTTCGAATGACTGGTCCTCAGTGTTGTGAGAACGATGACTGGTTAAAATTTTTGGTGGTTTCTTGTTCAGTCCATAGGCCTACATCATTTGGCAAACCGGTGAGCATGTGGCTCTATTAGTATAGGAGATACCTGAAAACATATCACACTTTTCATCATAGTGCTTTTACCAATGCATAAAATGCATGGTGAAGTCATTTCGAATGACTGGTCCTCAGTGTTGTGAGAACGATGACTGGTTAAAATTTTTGGTGGTTTCTTGTTCAGTCCATAGGCCTACATCATGTGGCAAACCGGTGAGCATGTGGCTCTATTAGTATAGGAGATACCTGAAAACATATCACACTTTTCATCATAGTGCATTTACCAATGCATAAAATGCATGGAGAAGTCATTTCGAATGACTGGTCCTCAGTGTTGTGAGAACGATGACTGGTTAAAATTTTTGGTGGTTTCTTGTTCAGTCCATAGGCCTACATCATGTGGCAAACCAGTGAGCATGTGGCTCTATTAGTATAGGAGATACCTGAAAACATATCACACTTTTCATCATAGTGCTTTTACCAATGCATAAAATGCATGGAGAAGTCATTTCGAATGACTGGTCCTCAGTGTTGTGAGAACGATGACTGGTTAAAATTTTTGGTGGTTTCTTGTTCAGTCCATAGGCCTACATCATGTGGCAAACCGGTGAGCATGTGGCTCTATTAGTATAGGAGATACCTGAAAACATATCACACTTTTCATCATAGTGCTTTTACCAATGCATAAAATGCATGGAGAAGTCATTTCGAATGACTGGTCCTCAGTGTTGTGAGAACGATGACTGGTTAAAATTTTTGGTGGTTTCTTGTTCAGTCCATAGGCCTACATCATGTGGCAAACCGGTGAGAATGTGGCTCTATTAGTATAGGAGATACCTGAAAACATATCACACTTTTCATCATAGTGCTTTTACCAATGCATAAAATGCATGGAGAAGTCATTTCGAATGACTGGTCCTCAGTGTTGTGAGAACGATGACTGGTTAAATTTTTTGGTGGTTTCTTGTTCAGTCCATAGGCCTACATCATGTGGCAAACCGGTGAGCATGTGGCTCTATTAGTATAGGAGATACCTGAAAACATATCACACTTTTCATCATAGTGCTTTTACCAATGCATAAAATGCATGGAGAAGTCATTTCGAATGACTGGTCCTCAGTGTTGTGAGAACGATGACTGGTTAATATTTTTGGTGGTTTCTTGTTCAGTCCATAGGCCTACATCATGTGGCAAACCGGTGAGCATGTGGCTCTATTAGTATAGGAGATACCTGAAAACATATCACACTTTTCATCATAGTGCTTTTACCAATGCATAAAATGCATGGAGAAGTCATTTCGAATGACTGGTCCTCAGTGTTGTGAGAACGATGACTGGTTAAAATTTTTGGTGGTTTCTTGTTCAGTCCATAGGCCTACATCATGTGGCAAACCGGTGAGCATGTGGCTCTATTAGTATAGGAGATACCTGAAAACATATCACACTTTTCATCATAGTGCTTTTACCAATGCATAAAATGCATGGAGAAGTCATTTCGAATGACTGGTCCTCAGTGTTGTGAGAACGATGACTGGTTAAAATTTTGGTGGTTTCTTGTTCAGTCCATAGGCCTACATCATGTGGCAAACCGGTGAGCACGTGGCTCTATTAGTATAGGAGATACCTGAAAACATATCACACTTTTCATCATAGTGCTTTTACCAATGCATAAAATGCATGGAGAAGTCATTTCGAATGACTGGTCCTCAGTGTTGTGAGAACGATGACTGGTTAAAATTTTTGGTGGTTTCTTGTTCAGTCCATAGGCCTACATCATTTGGCAAACCGGTGAGCATGTGGCTCTATTAGTATAGGAGATACCTGAAAACATATCACACTTTTCATCATAGTGCTTTTACCAATGCATAAAATGCATGGTGAAGTCATTTCGAATGACTGGTCCTCAGTGTTGTGAGAACGATGACTGGTTAAAATTTTTGGTGGTTTCTTGTTCAGTCCATAGGCCTACATCATGTGGCAAACCGGTGAGCATGTGGCTCTATTAGTATAGGAGATACCTGAAAACATATCACACTTTTCATCATAGTGCATTTACCAATGCATAAAATGCATGGAGAAGTCATTTCGAATGACTGGTCCTCAGTGTTGTGAGAACGATGACTGGTTAAAATTTTTGGTGGTTTCTTGTTCAGTCCATAGGCCTACATCATGTGGCAAACCGGTGAGCATGTGGCTCTATTAGTATAGGAGATACCTGAAAACATATCACACTTTTCATCATAGTGCTTTTACCAATGCATAAAATGCATGGAGAAGTCATTTCGAATGACTGGTCCTCAGTGTTGTGAGAACGATGACTGGTTAAAATTTTTGGTGGTTTCTTGTTCAGTCCATAGGCCTACATCATGTGGCAAACCGGTGAGCATGTGGCTCTATTAGTATAGGAGATACCTGAAAACATATCACACTTTTCATCATAGTGCTTTTACCAATGCATAAAATGCATGGAGAAGTCATTTCGAATGACTGGTCCTCAGTGTTGTGAGAACGATGACTGGTTAAAATTTTTGGTGGTTTCTTGTTCAGTCCATAGGCCTACATCATGTGGCAAACCGGTGAGCATGTGGCTCTATTAGTATAGGAGATACCTGAAAACATATCACACTTTTCATCATAGTGCTTTTACCAATGCATAAAATGCATGGAGAAGTCATTTCGAATGACTGGTCCTCAGTGTTGTGAGAACGATGACTGGTTAAAATTTTTGGTGGTTTCTTGTTCAGTCCATAGGCCTACATCATGTGGCAAACCGGTGAGCATGTGGCTCTATTAGTATAGGAGATACCTGAAAACATATCACACTTTTCATCATAGTGCTTTTACCAATGCATAAAATGCATGGAGAAGTCATTTCGAATGACTGGTCCTCAGTGTTGTGAGAACGATGACTGGTTAAAATTTTTGGTGGTTTCTTGTTCAGTCCATAGGCCTACATCATGTGGCAAACCGGTGAGCATGTGGCTCTATTAGTATAGGAGATACCTGAAAACATATCACACTTTTCATCATAGTGCTTTTACCAATGCATAAAATGCATGGAGAAGTCATTTCGAATGACTGGTCCTCAGTGTTGTGAGAACGATGACTGGTTAAAATTTTTGGTGGTTTCTTGTTCAGTCCATAGGCCTACATCATGTGGCAAACCGGTGAGCATGTGGCTCTATTAGTATAGGAGATACCTGAAAACATATCACACTTTTCATCATAGTGCTTTTACCAATGCATAAAATGCATGGAGAAGTCATTTCGAATGACTGGTCCTCAGTGTTGTGAGAACGATGACTGGTTAAAATTTTTGGTGGTTTCTTGTTCAGTCCATAGGCCTACATCATGTGGCAAACCGGTGAGCATGTGGCTCTATTAGTATAGGAGATACCTGAAAACATATCACACTTTTCATCATAGTGCTTTTACCAATGCATAAAATGCATGGAGAAGTCATTTCGAATGACTGGTCCTCAGTGTTGTGAGAACGATGACTGGTTAAAATTTTTGGTGGTTTCTTGTTCAGTCCATAGGCCTACATCATGTGGCAAACCAGTGAGCATGTGGCTCTATTAGTATAGGAGATACCTGAAAACATATCACACTTTTCATCATAGTGCTTTTACCAATGCATAAAATGCATGGAGAAGTCATTTCGAATGACTGGTCCTCAGTGTTGTGAGAACGATGACTGGTTAAAATTTTTGGTGGTTTCTTGTTCAGTCCATAGGCCTACATCATGTGGCAAACCGGTGAGCATGTGGCTCTATTAGTATAGGAGATACCTGAAAACATATCACACTTTTCATCATAGTGCTTTTACCAATGCATAAAATGCATGGAGAAGTCATTTCGAATGACTGGTCCTCAGTGTTGTGAGAACGATGACTGGTTAAAATTTTTGGTGGTTTCTTGTTCAGTCCATAGGCCTACATCATGTGGCAAACCAGTGAGCATGTGGCTCTATTAGTATAGGAGATACCTGAAAACATATCACACTTTTCATCATAGTGCTTTTACCAATGCATAAAATGCATGGAGAAGTCATTTCGAATGACTGGTCCTCAGTGTTGTGAGAACGATGACTGGTGAAAATTTTTGGTGGTTTCTTGTTCAGTCCATAGGCCTACATCATGTGGCAAACCGGTGAGCATGTGGCTCTATTAGTATAGGAGATACCTGAAAACATATCACACTTTTCATCATAGTGCTTTTACCAATGCATAAAATGCATGGAGAAGTCATTTCGAATGACTGGTCCTCAGTGTTGTGAGAACGATGACTGGTTAAAATTTTTGGTGGTTTCTTGTTCAGTCCATGGGCCTATATCATGTGGCAAACCGGTGAGCATGTGGCTCTATTAGTATAGGAGATACCTGAAAACATATCACACTTTTCATCATAGTGCTATTACCAATGCATAAAATGCATGGAGAAGTCATTTCGAATGACTGGTCCTCAGTGTTGTGAGAACGATGACTGGTTAAAATTTTTGGTGGTTTCTTGTTCAGTCCATAGGCCTACATCATGTGGCAAACCGGTGAGAATGTGGCTCTATTAGTATAGGAGATACCTGAAAACATATCACACTTTTCATCATAGTGCTTTTACCAATGCATAAAATGCATGGAGAAGTCATTTCGAATGACTGGTCCTCAGTGTTGTGAGAACGATGACTGGTTAAAATTTTTGGTGGTTTCTTGTTCAGTCCATAGGCCTACATCATGTGGCAAACCGGTGAGCATGTGGCTCTATTAGTATAGGAGATACCTGAAAACATATCACACTTTTCATCATAGTGCTTTTACCAATGCATAAAATGCATGGAGAAGTCATTTCGAATGACTGGTCCTCAGTGTTGTGAGAACGATGACTGGTTAATATTTTTGGTGGTTTCTTGTTCAGTCCATAGGCCTACATCATGTGGCAAACCGGTGAGCATGTGGCTCTATTAGTATAGGAGATACCTGAAAACATATCACACTTTTCATCATAGTGCTTTTACCAATGCATAAAATGCATGGAGAAGTCATTTCGAATGACTGGTCCTCAGTGTTGTGAGAACGATGACTGGTTAAAATTTTTGGTGGTTTCTTGTTCAGTCCATAGGCCTACATCATGTGGCAAACCGGTGAGCATGTGGCTCTATTAGTATAGGAGATACCTGAAAACATATCACACTTTTCATCATAGTGCTTTTACCAATGCATAAAATGCATGGAGAAGTCATTTCGAATGACTGGTCCTCAGTGTTGTGAGAACGATGACTGGTTAAAATTTTTGGTGGTTTCTTGTTCAGTCCATAGGCCTACATCATGTGGCAAACCGGTGAGCATGTGGCTCTATTAGTATAGGAGATACCTGAAAACATATCACACTTTTCATCATAGTGCTTTTACCAATGCATAAAATGCATGGAGAAGTCATTTCGAATGACTGGTCCTCAGTGTTGTGAGAACGATGACTGGTTAAAATTTTTGGTGGTTTCTTGTTCAGTCCATAGGCCTACATCATGTGGCAAACCGGTGAGCATGTGGCTCTATTAGTATAGGAGATACCTGAAAACATATCACACTTTTCATCATAGTGCTTTTACCAATGCATAAAATGCATGGAGAAGTCATTTCGAATGACTGGTCCTCAGTGTTGTGAGAACGATGACTGGTTAAAATTTTTGGTGGTTTCTTGTTCAGTCCATAGGCCTACATCATGTGGCAAACCGGTGAGCATGTGGCTCTATTAGTATAGGAGATACCTGAAAACATATCACACTTTTCATCATAGTGCTTTTACCAATGCATAAAATGCATGGAGAAGTCATTTCGAATGACTGGTCCTCAGTGTTGTGAGAACGATGACTGGTTAAAATTTTTGGTGGTTTCTTGTTCAGTCCATAGGCCTACATCATGTGGCAAACCGGTGAGCATGTGGCTCTATTAGTATAGGAGATACCTGAAAACATATCACACTTTTCATCATAGTGCTTTTACCAATGCATAAAATGCATGGAGAAGTCATTTCGAATGACTGGTCCTCAGTGTTGTGAGAACGATGACTGGTTAAAATTTTTGGTGGTTTCTTGTTCAGTCCATAGGCCTACATCATGTGGCAAACCGGTGAGCATGTGGCTCTATTAGTATAGGAGATACCTGAAAACATATCACACTTTTCATCATAGTGCTTTTACCAATGCATAAAATGCATGGAGAAGTCATTTCGAATGACTGGTCCTCAGTGTTGTGAGAACGATGACTGGTTAAAATTTTTGGTGGTTTCTTGTTCAGTCCATAGGCCTACATCATGTGGCAAACCGGTGAGCATGTGGCTCTATTAGTATAGGAGATACCTGAAAACATATCACACTTTTCATCATAGTGCTTTTACCAATGCATAAAATGCATGGAGAAGTCATTTCGAATGACTGGTCCTCAGTGTTGTGAGAACGATGACTGGTTAAAATTTTTGGTGGTTTCTTGTTCAGTCCATAGGCCTACATCATGTGGCAAACCGGTGAGCATGTGGCTCTATTAGTATAGGAGATACCTGAAAACATATCACACTTTTCATCATAGTGCTTTTACCAATGCATAAAATGCATGGAGAAGTCATTTCGAATGACTGGTCCTCAGTGTTGTGAGAACGATGACTGGTTAAAATTTTTGGTGGTTTCTTGTTCAGTCCATAGGCCTACATCATGTGGCAAACCGGTGAGCATGTGGCTCTATTAGTATAGGAGATACCTGAAAACATATCACACTTTTCATCATAGTGCTTTTACCAATGCATAAAATGCATGGAGAAGTCATTTCGAATGACTGGTCCTCAGTGTTGTGAGAACGATGACTGGTTAAAATTTTTGGTGGTTTCTTGTTCAGTCCATAGGCCTACATCATGTGGCAAACCGGTGAGCATGTGGCTCTATTAGTATAGGAGATACCTGAAAACATATCACACTTTTCATCATAGTGCTTTTACCAATGCATAAAATGCATGGAGAAGTCATTTCGAATGACTGGTCCTCAGTGTTGTGAGAACGATGACTGGTTAAAATTTTGGTGGTTTCTTGTTCAGTCCATAGGCCTACATCATGTGGCAAACCGGTGAGCATGTGGCTCTATTAGTATAGGAGATACCTGAAAACATATCACACTTTTCATCATAGTGCTTTTACCAATGCATAAAATGCATGGAGAAGTCATTTCGAATGACTGGTCCTCAGTGTTGTGAGAACGATGACTGGTTAAAATTTTTGGTGGTTTCTTGTTCAGTCCATAGGCCTACATCATGTGGCAAACCGTGAGCATGTGGCTCTATTAGTATAGGAGATACCTGAAAACATATCACACTTTTCATCATAGTGCTTTTACCAATGCATAAAATGCATGGAGAAGTCATTTCGAATGACTGGTCCTCAGTGTTGTGAGAACGATGACTGGTTAAAATTTTTGGTGGTTTCTTGTTCAGTCCATAGGCCTACATCATGTGGCAAACCGGTGAGCATGTGGCTCTATTAGTATAGGAGATACCTGAAAACATATCACACTTTTCATCATAGTGCTTTTACCAATGCATAAAATGCATGGAGAAGTCATTTCGAATGACTGGTCCTCAGTGTTGTGAGAACGATGACTGGTTAAAATTTTTGGTGGTTTCTTGTTCAGTCCATAGGCCTACATCATGTGGCAAACCAGTGAGCATGTGGCTCTATTAGTATAGGAGATACCTGAAAACATATCACACTTTTCATCATAGTGCTTTTACCAATGCATAAAATGCATGGAGAAGTCATTTCGAATGACTGGTCCTCAGTGTTGTGAGAACGATGACTGGTTAAAATTTTGGTGGTTTCTTGTTCAGTCCATAGGCCTACATCATGTGGCAAACCGGTGAGCATGTGGCTCTATTAGTATAGGAGATACCTGAAAACATATCACACTTTTCATCATAGTGCTTTTACCAATGCATAAAATGCATGGAGAAGTCATTTCGAATGACTGGTCCTCAGTGTTGTGAGAACGATGACTGGTTAAAATTTTTGGTGGTTTCTTGTTCAGTCCATAGGCCTACATCATGTGGCAAACCGGTGAGCATGTGGCTCTATTAGTATAGGAGATACCTGAAAACATATCACACTTTTCATCATAGTGCTTTTACCAATGCATAAAATGCATGGAGAAGTCATTTCGAATGACTGGTCCTCAGTGTTGTGAGAACGATGACTGGTTAAAATTTTTGGTGGTTTCTTGTTCAGTCCATAGGCCTACATCATGTGGCAAACCGGTGAGCATGTGGCTCTATTAGTATAGGAGATACCTGAAAACATATCACACTTTTCATCATAGTGCTTTTACCAATGCATAAAATGCATGGAGAAGTCATTTCGAATGACTGGTCCTCAGTGTTGTGAGAACGATGACTGGTTAAAATTTTTGGTGGTTTCTTGTTCAGTCCATAGGCCTACATCATGTGGCAAACCGGTGAGCATGTGGCTCTATTAGTATAGGAGATACCTGAAAACATATCACACTTTTCATCATAGTGCTTTTACCAATGCATAAAATGCATGGAGAAGTCATTTCGAATGACTGGTCCTCAGTGTTGTGAGAACGATGACTGGTTAAAATTTTTGGTGGTTTCTTGTTCAGTCCATAGGCCTACATCATGTGGCAAACCGGTGAGCATGTGGCTCTATTAGTATAGGAGATACCTGAAAACATATCACACTTTTCATCATAGTGCTTTTACCAATGCATAAAATGCATGGAGAAGTCATTTCGAATGACTGGTCCTCAGTGTTGTGAGAACGATGACTGGTTAAAATTTTTGGTGGTTTCTTGTTCAGTCCATAGGCCTACATCATGTGGCAAACCGGTGAGCATGTGGCTCTATTAGTATAGGAGATACCTGAAAACATATCACACTTTTCATCATAGTGCTTTTACCAATGCATAAAATGCATGGAGAAGTCATTTCGAATGACTGGTCCTCAGTGTTGTGAGAACGATGACTGGTTAAAATTTTTGGTGGTTTCTTGTTCAGTCCATAGGCCTACATCATGTGGCAAACCGGTGAGCATGTGGCTCTATTAGTATAGGAGATACCTGAAAACATATCACACTTTTCATCATAGTGCTTTTACCAATGCATAAAATGCATGGAGAAGTCATTTCGAATGACTGGTCCTCAGTGTTGTGAGAACGATGACTGGTTAAAATTTTTGGTGGTTTCTTGTTCAGTCCATAGGCCTACATCATGTGGCAAACCGGTGAGCATGTGGCTCTATTAGTATAGGAGATACCTGAAAACATATCACACTTTTCATCATAGTGCTTTTACCAATGCATAAAATGCATGGAGAAGTCATTTCGAATGACTGGTCCTCAGTGTTGTGAGAACGATGACTGGTTAAAATTTTTGGTGGTTTCTTGTTCAGTCCATAGGCCTACATCATGTGGCAAACCGGTGAGCATGTGGCTCTATTAGTATAGGAGATACCTGAAAACATATCACACTTTTCATCATAGTGCTTTTACCAATGCATAAAATGCATGGAGAAGTCATTTCGAATGACTGGTCCTCAGTGTTGTGAGAACGATGACTGGTTAAAATTTTTGGTGGTTTCTTGTTCAGTCCATAGGCCTACATCATGTGGCAAACCGGTGAGCATGTGGCTCTATTAGTATAGGAGATACCTGAAAACATATCACACTTTTCATCATAGTGCTTTTACCAATGCATAAAATGCATGGAGAAGTCATTTCGAATGACTGGTCCTCAGTGTTGTGAGAACGATGACTGGTTAAAATTTTTGGTGGTTTCTTGTTCAGTCCATAGGCCTACATCATGTGGCAAACCGGTGAGCATGTGGCTCTATTAGTATAGGAGATACCTGAAAACATATCACACTTTTCATCATAGTGCTTTTACCAATGCATAAAATGCATGGAGAAGTCATTTCGAATGACTGGTCCTCAGTGTTGTGAGAACGATGACTGGTTAAAATTTTTGGTGGTTTCTTGTTCAGTCCATAGGCCTACATCATGTGGCAAACCGGTGAGCATGTGGCTCTATTAGTATAGGAGATACCTGAAAACATATCACACTTTTCATCATAGTGCTTTTACCAATGCATAAAATGCATGGAGAAGTCATTTCGAATGACTGGTCCTCAGTGTTGTGAGAACGATGACTGGTTAAAATTTTTGGTGGTTTCTTGTTCAGTCCATAGGCCTACATCATGTGGCAAACCGGTGAGCATGTGGCTCTATTAGTATAGGAGATACCTGAAAACATATCACACTTTTCATCATAGTGCTTTTACCAATGCATAAAATGCATGGAGAAGTCATTTCGAATGACTGGTCCTCAGTGTTGTGAGAACGATGACTGGTTAAAATTTTTGGTGGTTTCTTGTTCAGTCCATAGGCCTACATCATGTGGCAAACCGGTGAGCATGTGGCTCTATTAGTATAGGAGATACCTGAAAACATATCACACTTTTCATCATAGTGCTTTTACCAATGCATAAAATGCATGGAGAAGTCATTTCGAATGACTGGTCCTCAGTGTTGTGAGAACGATGACTGGTTAAAATTTTTGGTGGTTTCTTGTTCAGTCCATAGGCCTACATCATGTGGCAAACCGGTGAGCATGTGGCTCTATTAGTATAGGAGATACCTGAAAACATATCACACTTTTCATCATAGTGCTTTTACCAATGCATAAAATGCATGGAGAAGTCATTTCGAATGACTGGTCCTCAGTGTTGTGAGAACGATGACTGGTTAAAATTTTTGGTGGTTTCTTGTTCAGTCCATAGGCCTACATCATGTGGCAAACCGGTGAGCATGTGGCTCTATTAGTATAGGAGATACCTGAAAACATATCACACTTTTCATCATAGTGCTTTTACCAATGCATAAAATGCATGGAGAAGTCATTTCGAATGACTGGTCCTCAGTGTTGTGAGAACGATGACTGGTTAAAATTTTTGGTGGTTTCTTGTTCAGTCCATAGGCCTACATCATGTGGCAAACCGGTGAGCATGTGGCTCTATTAGTATAGGAGATACCTGAAAACATATCACACTTTTCATCATAGTGCTTTTACCAATGCATAAAATGCATGGAGAAGTCATTTCGAATGACTGGTCCTCAGTGTTGTGAGAACGATGACTGGTTAAAATTTTTGGTGGTTTCTTGTTCAGTCCATAGGCCTACATCATGTGGCAAACCGGTGAGCATGTGGCTCTATTAGTATAGGAGATACCTGAAAACATATCACACTTTTCATCATAGTGCTTTTACCAATGCATAAAATGCATGGAGAAGTCATTTCGAATGACTGGTCCTCAGTGTTGTGAGAACGATGACTGGTTAAAATTTTTGGTGGTTTCTTGTTCAGTCCATAGGCCTACATCATGTGGCAAACCGGTGAGCATGTGGCTCTATTAGTATAGGAGATACCTGAAAACATATCACACTTTTCATCATAGTGCTTTTACCAATGCATAAAATGCATGGAGAAGTCATTTCGAATGACTGGTCCTCAGTGTTGTGAGAACGATGACTGGTTAAAATTTTTGGTGGTTTCTTGTTCAGTCCATAGGCCTACATCATGTGGCAAACCGGTGAGCATGTGGCTCTATTAGTATAGGAGATACCTGAAAACATATCACACTTTTCATCATAGTGCTTTTACCAATGCATAAAATGCATGGAGAAGTCATTTCGAATGACTGGTCCTCAGTGTTGTGAGAACGATGACTGGTTAAAATTTTTGGTGGTTTCTTGTTCAGTCCATAGGCCTACATCATGTGGCAAAACCGGTGAGCATGTGGCTCTATTAGTATAGGAGATACCTGAAAACATATCACACTTTTCATCATAGTGCTTTTACCAATGCATAAAATGCATGGAGAAGTCATTTCGAATGACTGGTCCTCAGTGTTGTGAGAACGATGACTGGTTAAAATTTTTGGTGGTTTCTTGTTCAGTCCATAGGCCTACATCATGTGGCAAACCGGTGAGCATGTGGCTCTATTAGTATAGGAGATACCTGAAAACATATCACACTTTTCATCATAGTGCTTTTACCAATGCATAAAATGCATGGAGAAGTCATTTCGAATGACTGGTCCTCAGTGTTGTGAGAACGATGACTGGTTAAAATTTTTGGTGGTTTCTTGTTCAGTCCATAGGCCTACATCATGTGGCAAACCGGTGAGCATGTGGCTCTATTAGTATAGGAGATACCTGAAAACATATCACACTTTTCATCATAGTGCTTTTACCAATGCATAAAATGCATGGAGAAGTCATTTCGAATGACTGGTCCTCAGTGTTGTGAGAACGATGACTGGTTAAAATTTTTGGTGGTTTCTTGTTCAGTCCATAGGCCTACATCATGTGGCAAACCGGTGAGCATGTGGCTCTATTAGTATAGGAGATACCTGAAAACATATCACACTTTTCATCATAGTGCTTTTACCAATGCATAAAATGCATGGAGAAGTCATTTCGAATGACTGGTCCTCAGTGTTGTGAGAACGATGACTGGTTAAAATTTTTGGTGGTTTCTTGTTCAGTCCATAGGCCTACATCATGTGGCAAACCGGTGAGCATGTGGCTCTATTAGTATAGGAGATACCTGAAAACATATCACACTTTTCATCATAGTGCTTTTACCAATGCATAAAATGCATGGAGAAGTCATTTCGAATGACTGGTCCTCAGTGTTGTGAGAACGATGACTGGTTAAAATTTTTGGTGGTTTCTTGTTCAGTCCATAGGCCTACATCATGTGGCAAACCGGTGAGCATGTGGCTCTATTAGTATAGGAGATACCTGAAAACATATCACACTTTTCATCATAGTGCTTTTACCAATGCATAAAATGCATGGAGAAGTCATTTCGAATGACTGGTCCTCAGTGTTGTGAGAACGATGACTGGTTAAAATTTTTGGTGGTTTCTTGTTCAGTCCATAGGCCTACATCATGTGGCAAACCGGTGAGCATGTGGCTCTATTAGTATAGGAGATACCTGAAAACATATCACACTTTTCATCATAGTGCTTTTACCAATGCATAAAATGCATGGAGAAGTCATTTCGAATGACTGGTCCTCAGTGTTGTGAGAACGATGACTGGTTAAAATTTTTGGTGGTTTCTTGTTCAGTCCATAGGCCTACATCATGTGGCAAACCGGTGAGCATGTGGCTCTATTAGTATAGGAGATACCTGAAAACATATCACACTTTTCATCATAGTGCTTTTACCAATGCATAAAATGCATGGAGAAGTCATTTCGAATGACTGGTCCTCAGTGTTGTGAGAACGATGACTGGTTAAAATTTTTGGTGGTTTCTTGTTCAGTCCATAGGCCTACATCATGTGGCAAACCGGTGAGCATGTGGCTCTATTAGTATAGGAGATACCTGAAAACATATCACACTTTTCATCATAGTGCTTTTACCAATGCATAAAATGCATGGAGAAGTCATTTCGAATGACTGGTCCTCAGTGTTGTGAGAACGATGACTGGTTAAAATTTTTGGTGGTTTCTTGTTCAGTCCATAGGCCTACATCATGTGGCAAACCAGTGAGCATGTGGCTCTATTAGTATAGGAGATACCTGAAAACATATCACACTTTTCATCATAGTGCTTTTACCAATGCATAAAATGCATGGAGAAGTCATTTCGAATGACTGGTCCTCAGTGTTGTGAGAACGATGACTGGTTAAAATTTTTGGTGGTTTCTTGTTCAGTCCATAGGCCTACATCATGTGGCAAACCGGTGAGCATGTGGCTCTATTAGTATAGGAGATACCTGAAAACATATCACACTTTTCATCATAGTGCTTTTACCAATGCATAAAATGCATGGAGAAGTCATTTCGAATGACTGGTCCTCAGTGTTGTGAGAACGATGACTGGTTAAAATTTTTGGTGGTTTCTTGTTCAGTCCATAGGCCTACATCATGTGGCAAACCAGTGAGCATGTGGCTCTATTAGTATAGGAGATACCTGAAAACATATCACACTTTTCATCATAGTGCTTTTACCAATGCATAAAATGCATGGAGAAGTCATTTCGAATGACTGGTCCTCAGTGTTGTGAGAACGATGACTGGTTAAAATTTTTGGTGGTTTCTTGTTCAGTCCATAGGCCTACATCATGTGGCAAACCGGTGAGCATGTGGCTCTATTAGTATAGGAGATACCTGAAAACATATCACACTTTTCATCATAGTGCTTTTACCAATGCATAAAATGCATGGAGAAGTCATTTCGAATGACTGGTCCTCAGTGTTGTGAGAACGATGACTGGTTAAAATTTTTGGTGGTTTCTTGTTCAGTCCATAGGGCCTATATCATGTGGCAAACCGGTGAGCATGTGGCTCTATTAGTATAGGAGATACCTGAAAACATATCACACTTTTCATCATAGTGCTATTACCAATGCATAAAATGCATGGAGAAGTCATTTCGAATGACTGGTCCTCAGTGTTGTGAGAACGATGACTGGTTAAAATTTTTGGTGGTTTCTTGTTCAGTCCATAGGCCTACATCATGTGGCAAACCGGTGAGCATGTGGCTCTATTAGTATAGGAGATACCTGAAAACATATCACACTTTTCATCATAGTGCTTTTACCAATGCATAAAATGCATGGAGAAGTCATTTCGAATGACTGGTCCTCAGTGTTGTGAGAACGATGACTGGTTAAAATTTTTGGTGGTTTCTTGTTCAGTCCATAGGCCTACATCATGTGGCAAACCGGTGAGCATGTGGCTCTATTAGTATAGGAGATACCTGAAAACATATCACACTTTTCATCATAGTGCTTTTACCAATGCATAAAATGCATGGAGAAGTCATTTCGAATGACTGGTCCTCAGTGTTGTGAGAACGATGACTGGTTAAAATTTTGGTGGTTTCTTGTTCAGTCCATAGGCCTACATCATGTGGCAAACCAGTGAGCATGTGGCTCTATTAGTATAGGAGATACCTGAAAACATATCACACTTTTCATCATAGTGCTTTTACCAATGCATAAAATGCATGGAGAAGTCATTTCGAATGACTGGTCCTCAGTGTTGTGAGAACGATGACTGGTTAAAATTTTTGGTGGTTTCTTGTTCAGTCCATAGGCCTACATCATGTGGCAAACCGGTGAGCATGTGGCTCTATTAGTATAGGAGATACCTGAAAACATATCACACTTTTCATCATAGTGCTTTTACCAATGCATAAAATGCATGGAGAAGTCATTTCGAATGACTGGTCCTCAGTGTTGTGAGAACGATGACTGGTTAAAATTTTGGTGGTTTCTTGTTCAGTCAATAGGCCTACATCATGTGGCAAACCGGTGAGCATGTGGCTCTATTAGTATAGGAGATACCTGAAAACATATCACACTTTTCATCATAGTGCTTTTACCAATGCATAAAATGCATGGAGAAGTCATTTCGAATGACTGGTCCTCAGTGTTGTGAGAACGATGACTGGTTAAAATTTTTGGTGGTTTCTTGTTCAGTCCATAGGCCTACATCATGTGGCAAACCGGTGAGCATGTGGCTCTATTAGTATAGGAGATACCTGAAAACATATCACACTTTTCATCATTGTGCTTTTACCAATGCATAAAATGCATGGAGAAGTCATTTCGAATGACTGGTCCTCAGTGTTGTGAGAACGATGACTGGTTAAAATTTTTGGTGGTTTCTTGTTCAGTCCATAGGCCTACATCATGTGGCAAACCGGTGAGCATGTGGCTCTATTAGTATAGGAGATACCTGAAAACATATCACACTTTTCATCATAGTGCTTTTACCAATGCATAAAATGCATGGAGAAGTCATTTCGAATGACTGGTCCTCAGTGTTGTGAGAACGATGACTGGTTAAAATTTTTGGTGGTTTCTTGTTCAGTCCATAGGCCTACATCATGTGGCAAACCGGTGAGCATGTGGCTCTATTAGTATAGGAGATACCTGAAAACATATCACACTTTTCATCATAGTGCTTTTACCAATGCATAAAATGCA
>NW_027193878.1:45000-48319 GCF_032444005.1 Ranitomeya imitator | reverse complement strand
CAATATGTTGTGAGGTACCCCAGGACAGTCGCCTAAATGTGGGTGAAGTTTGCGAGTCACGGGCGCAAAGTCGAATTTTGGGTGAAAAACCGCATTTTCATGCGCTAAAAATTTCAGACAAGTGTCAGACTTCCAGGCAGGGGGAAACCGCAGGAGGCGTTACCGAGGAGGCTTCCAGGAGCCTGGGGAAGATTATCCAAAAGTGTCCTTGACACTTAGAAATATTTTGAAAAAATCACGATTTTGTGAAAATTGACACGTTTCCCCTACTTCCACGCCAGGGGGGCGTCAATATGTTGTGAGGTACCCCAGGACAGTCGCCCAAATGTGGGTGAAGTTTGCGAGTCATGGGCGCAAAGTCGAATTTTGGGTGAAAAACCGCATTTTCATACTTTAAAAATTTCAGACAAGTGTCAGACTTCCAGGCAGGGAGAAACCGCAGGAGGCGTACCGAGGAGGCTTCCAGGAGCCTGGGGAAGATTTTCCAAAAGTGTCCTTGACACTTAGAAATATTTTCAGAAAATCACGATTTTGTGAAAATTGACACGTTTCCCCTACTTCCCACGCCAGGGGGGCGTCAATATGTTGTGAGGTACCCCAGGACAGTCGCCTAAATGTGGGTGAAGTTTGCGAGTCACGGGCGCAAAGTCGAATTTTGGGTGAAAAACCGCATTTTCATGCGCTAAAAATTTCAGACAAGTGTCAGACTTCCAGGCAGGGGGAAACCGCAGGAGGCGTACCGAGGAGGCTTCCAGGAGCCTGGGGAAGATTATCCAAAAGTGTCCTTGACACTTAGAAATATTTTCAGAAAATCACGATTTTGTGAAAATTGACACGTTTTCCCCTACTTCCACGCCAGGGGGGCGTCAATATGTTGTGAGGTACCCCAGGACAGTCGCCTAAATGTGGGTGAAGTTTGCGAGTCACGGGCGCAAAGTCGAATTTTGGGTGAAAAACCGCGTTTTCATGCGCTAAAAATTTCAGACAAGTGTCAGACTTCCAGGCAGGGAGAAACCGCAGTAGGCGTACCGAGGAGGCTTCCAGGAGCCTGGGGAAGATTTTCCAAAAGTGTCCTTGACACTTAGAAATATTTTGAGAAATTTCCGATTTTGTGAAAAATGACCCCTTTCCCCTACTTCCACCCTAAAGGGGCGTCAATATGTTGTAAAGCACCCCGAGACAGAGACCTAAGCGTGGGCAAAGTTTGGGTCTGATGGGTGGAACACTGAAAAAAACGCGATTTTCCACTTAGAACAAACATAGAACTTTCAGACTTCCAGGCGGGGGGAAAGCTCTGAAGCTGTACCGAGGACACTTCCATGGCCCCCGGATCGATTTTCAAGAACGAGTCCTTGGGACTTTGAAATTTTTCGGCGATGCGTTTTTGGCTTCCGGGAGCCGCAGAACGTTGGGAAATTCGTTCCGCTCGCCGGCTCCAGGTGTTTCGGGCTAGTCCAGGCCCCAGCTACGCCGCCTGGCCGCCAAATTTCGCAAAATCGAAAAAAAAAAAAATAGAACCGGAATGAGGAATTTCTGGCCGCCGGATCCGCCGCACAGCTCCAGGAAGTCGGACACTTTTCGGCTTCGCTCCCTTAAAGTGTGGGTCGGTGTTTCGCCATGCAAATACCCACTTTTGCACACCAGCTGCAGGATATAGGAGAGAGGGGTACCTCTCGGGCCCGACTGATTTCCGATGTTTTCGTGGTTCCTCAAGTCGGGTAGGCGGTTTTGGCGAGTACCCCCCTGTTTGCATGGAAGTCCGCCCTCGCGTCGACACCAGGCTTCCGCGGCTCCAGGGGGACTCTTGCCGGTCGTCTGCCCCAAGTCAGAGACGCGTTTCCCGGGTCGCCTGAGCCTGAACGGACCCTCCCCAAGCGTGTTCTGGTTCTCCGAGGGTGACGGATGTCAGAAGGGAGGCAGATCTGGAGTCTTCGTCCCGAGGAGGGCTCCAGGAGGGCGGATTGCACCCCCTGACTCGGTCCCCTCAGAGCAGGCTTGGCGTTTCTCTGTGTCGGATGTCTCCCGCTTCCACGCCACCGGGGAGACCTATGAGAGAATCGCACTGTGACCCGGATTCCGTCTCGAGGGCGCCCGTAGCGTGTCGGAGAGGGACCTCCAGGACTATCGGGCATGTTTCTTCCCCGTCTCCCCGAGGGGAAGGATGGCAGCGGGTGGGGTTTCTCACCCATGCCCCCCACCGGCTCTTCCTCCGATCGATTTGGCTCAGCGCTCCCGGGTGGGGAGGTGGTGCCGCTCGCTCGGCCCGGGCTTTGGAGCCCGCGTCGGTCTAAGGCGGGCGGTCTCCTTCCTCTTTTACCCCCCGGGATTCAGGCACGCATCCTTGGGCGTGCACGCCGGCAGTCGCCTCCCGTTCGCAGGACGGTGGCTGCCGTGCAGAGGGGGAGTTTGACCCGAACTGTGGTACGGCAGGGGTCCGACGACCCGCGCGGGCGAATGGCGGGGCGCCCACCCACCTCGGCGTGGGGGCCCGTCGTCCGAATCGCTCCCCGCGCGGGGTAGCACAACGATCTTCTCCGAGGGCGGCCCTTTGACTTCCAGATGCGCAGCTTGCCCGCGGAGGCCCGTGCCGACCCCCACCCAGCGTCCGATGGGCGGCCTCCGCGGTGGGCATCGGCGAGAGCGGCGGCGGTGGGTGGCGCTTCCACGCCACCGCCGAGCTCCGCGTTCTCCAGTCTTTTCCCGAGCCCCTACGATAGTGGGGGGGACGACAGATGCGTGGGGAGGCAGGCGGAGTGGGTTCTCACCGCGTGGTGTGCCCGGCCGAACGCCGTCGCCTTCCCCGCTCGTCCGACGTCCTCCGAGGCGGCTCGGAAGGGAGCGCGAGAGGGAGAGAGCGAGAGAGAGAGAGACCAAGCGGACGCCCCAGAGCGAGAAGGGAGGATGGAAAAGGGAGAGACGAGTGGGGCAAAAAGAGTTTTGGCGAAGGGGAGTACCCGGCGAACTGCCGCCCCGGGCTTCTTCTGTTCTCAACAGCGGAGGCACGGCTTTGGGGGGGAGACGCCGCTCGGTTGGGGCTCCTTTGAGGTTACGGGCAAGAGCCCGGGACGAGGGACTACGCCATAGGGCGACGCCGACACGGCCAGGCCAACTGCGCCCCCCGTGCGACCTCTGCGTCGCTGGCGGGCTCTGCGCCTGAGCCGCGGTGGACCCCGACGGCCAGCCCCCCTCTCCCACTCCTCGCGCCCGTCCGCCGGTGGGTCGAGGACCCCCCGCGGCGGAGGCAGGTCTAAGCCAGACGGAGGCCCCGCATAGGCCCCCCCACCGCCCTGGCCCCTCTCCCCAGCAGCGACTCTGTGTG
>NW_027193878.1:2500-35000 GCF_032444005.1 Ranitomeya imitator | reverse complement strand
CAGGACAGTCGCCTAAATGTGGGTGAAGTTTGCGAGTCACGGGCGCAAAGTCGAATTTTGGGTGAAAAACCGCGTTTTCATGCGCTAAAAATTTCAGACAAGTGTCAGACTTCCAGGCAGGGGGAAACCGCAGGAGGCGTACCGAGGAGGCTTCCAGGAGCCTGGGGAAGATTATCCAAAAGTGTCCTTGACACTTAGAAATATTTTCAGAAAATCACGATTTTGTGAAAATTGACACGTTTCCCCTACTTCCACGCCAGGGGGGCGTCAATATGTTGTGAGGTACCCCAGGACAGTCGCCTAAATGTGGGTGAAGTTTGCGAGTCACGGGCGCAAAGTCGAATTTTGGGTGAAAAACCGCATTTTCATGCGCTAAAAATTTCAGACAAGTGTCAGACTTCCAGGCAGGGGGAAACCGCAGGAGGCGTACCGAGGAGGCTTCCAGGAGCCTGGGGAAGATTATCCAAAAGTGTCCTTGACACTTAGAAATATTTTGAAAAAATCACGATTTTGTGAAAATTGACACGTTTCCCCTACTTCCACGCCAGGGGGGCGTCAATATGTTGTGAGGTACCCCAGGACAGTCGCCCAAATGTGGGTGAAGTTTGCGAGTCATGGGCGCAAAGTCGAATTTTGGGTGAAAAACCGCATTTTCATACTTTAAAAATTTCAGACAAGTGTCAGACTTCCAGGCAGGGAGAAACCGCAGGAGGCGTACCGAGGAGGCTTCCAGGAGCCTGGGGAAGATTTTCCAAAAGTGTCCTTGACACTTAGAAATATTTTCAGAAAATCACGATTTTGTGAAAATTGACACGTTTCCCCTACTTCCACGCCAGGGGGGCGTCAATATGTTGTGAGGTACCCCAGGACAGTCGCCTAAATGTGGGTGAAGTTTGCGAGTCACGGGCGCAAAGTCGAATTTTGGGTGAAAAACCGCATTTTCATGCGCTAAAAATTTCAGACAAGTGTCAGACTTCCAGGCAGGGGGAAACCGCAGGAGGCGTACCGAGGAGGCTTCCAGGAGCCTGGGGAAGATTATCCAAAAGTGTCCTTGACACTTAGAAATATTTTGAAAAAATCACGATTTTGTGAAAATTGACACGTTTCCCCTACTTCCACGCCAGGGGGGCGTCAATATGTTGTGAGGTACCCCAGGACAGTCGCCCAAATGTGGGTGAAGTTTGCGAGTCATGGGCGCAAAGTCGAATTTTGGGTGAAAAACCGCATTTTCATACTTTAAAAATTTCAGACAAGTGTCAGACTTCCAGGCAGGGAGAAACCGCAGGAGGCGTACCGAGGAGGCTTCCAGGAGCCTGGGGAAGATTTTCCAAAAGTGTCCTTGACACTTAGAAATATTTTCAGAAAATCACGATTTTGTGAAAATTGACACGTTTCCCCTACTTCCACGCCAGGGGGGCGTCAATATGTTGTGAGGTACCCCAGGACAGTCGCCCAAATGTGGGTGAAGTTTGCGAGTCATGGGCGCAAAGTCGAATTTTGGGTGAAAAACCGCATTTTCATACTCTAAAAATTTCAGACAAGTGTCAGACTTCCAGGCAGGGAGAAACCGCAGTAGGCGTACCGAGGAGGCTTCCAGGAGCCTGGGGAAGATTTTCCAAAAGTGTCCTTGACACTTAGAAATATTTTGAGAAATTTCCGATTTTGTGAAAAATGACCCCTTTCCCCTACTTCCACCCTAAAGGGGCGTCAATATGTTGTAAAGCACCCCGAGACAGAGACCTAAGCGTGGGCAAAGTTTGGGTCTGATGGGTGGAACACTGAAAAAAACGCGATTTTCCACTTAGAACAAACATAGAACTTTCAGACTTCCAGGCGGGGGGAAAGCTCTGAAGCTGTACCGAGGACACTTCCATGGCCCCCGGATCGATTTTCAAGAACGAGTCCTTGGGACTTTGAAATTTTTCGGCGATGCGTTTTTGGCTTCCGGGAGCCGCAGAACGTTGGGAAATTCGTTCCGCTCGCCGGCTCCAGGTGTTTCGGGCTAGTCCAGGCCCCAGCTACGCCGCCTGGCCGCCAAATTTCGCAAAATCGAAAAAAAAAAAAATAGAACCGGAATGAGGAATTTCTGGCCGCCGGATCCGCCGCACAGCTCCAGGAAGTCGGACACTTTTCGGCTTCGCTCCCTTAAAGTGTGGGTCGGTGTTTCGCCATGCAAATACCCACTTTTGCACACCAGCTGCAGGATATAGGAGAGAGGGGTACCTCTCGGGCCCGACTGATTTCCGATGTTTTCGTGGTTCCTCAAGTCGGGTAGGCGGTTTGGCGAGTACCCCCCTGTTTGCATGGAAGTCCGCCCTCGCGTCGACACCAGGCTTCCGCGGCTCCAGGGGGACTCTTGCCGGTCGTCTGCCCCAAGTCAGAGACGCGTTTCCCGGGTCGCCTGAGCCTGAACGGACCCTCCCCAAGCGTGTTCTGGTTCTCCGAGGGTGACGGATGTCAGAAGGGAGGCAGATCTGGAGTCTTCGTCCCGAGGAGGGCTCCAGGAGGGCGGATTGCACCCCCTGACTCGGTCCCCTCAGAGCAGGCTTGGCGTTTCTCTGTGTCGGATGTCTCCCGCTTCCACGCCACCGGGGAGACCTATGAGAGAATCGCACTGTGACCCGGATTCCGTCTCGAGGGCGCCCGTAGCGTGTCGGAGAGGGACCTCCAGGACTATCGGGCATGTTTCTTCCCCGTCTCCCCGAGGGGAAGGATGGCAGCGGGTGGGGTTTCTCACCCATGCCCCCCACCGGCTCTTCCTCCGATCGATTTGGCTCAGCGCTCCCGGGTGGGGAGGTGGTGCCGCTCGCTCGGCCCGGGCTTTGGAGCCCGCGTCGGTCTAAGGCGGGCGGTCTCCTTCCTCTTTTACCCCCCGGGATTCAGGCACGCATCCTTGGGCGTGCACGCCGGCAGTCGCCTCCCGTTCGCAGGACGGTGGCTGCCGTGCAGAGGGGGAGTTTGACCCGAACTGTGGTACGGCAGGGGTCCGACGACCCGCGCGGGCGAATGGCGGGGCGCCCACCCACCTCGGCGTGGGGGCCCGTCGTCCGAATCGCTCCCCGCGCGGGGTAGCACAACGATCTTCTCCGAGGGCGGCCCTTTGACTTCCAGATGCGCAGCTTGCCCGCGGAGGCCCGTGCCGACCCCCACCCAGCGTCCGATGGGCGGCCTCCGCGGTGGGCATCGGCGAGAGCGGCGGCGGTGGGTGGCGCTTCCACGCCACCGCCGAGCTCCGCGTTCTCCAGTCTTTTCCCGAGCCCCTACGATAGTGGGGGGACGACAGATGCGTGGGGAGGCAGGCGGAGTGGGTTCTCACCGCGTGGTGTGCCCGGCCGAACGCCGTCGCCTTCCCCGCTCGTCCGACGTCCTCCGAGGCGGCTCGGAAGGGAGCGCGAGAGGGAGAGAGCGAGAGAGAGAGAGAGAGAGAGAGACCAAGCGGACGCCCCAGAGCGAGAAGGGAGGATGGAAAAGGGAGAGACGAGTGGGGCAAAAAGAGTTTTGGCGAAGGGGAGTACCCGGCGAACTGCCGCCCCGGGCTTCTTCTGTTCTCAACAGCGGAGGCACGGCTTTGGGGGGGAGACGCCGCTCGGTTGGGGCTCCTTTGAGGTTACGGGCAAGAGCCCGGGACGAGGGACTACGCCATAGGGCGACGCCGACACGGCCAGGCCAACTGCGCCCCCCGTGCGACCTCTGCGTCGCTGGCGGGCTCTGCGCCTGAGCCGCGGTGGACCCCGACGGCCAGCCCCCCTCTCCCACTCCTCGCGCCCGTCCGCCGGTGGGTCGAGGACCCCCCGCGGCGGAGGCAGGTCTAAGCCAGACGGAGGCCCCGCATAGGCCCCCCACCGCCCTGGCCCCTCTCCCCAGCAGCGACTCTGTGTGTCGCCCCGGGAGCGGTGGGTCACGAGGCAGGGTGGCCGTGGCGTCCTCCGAAGGCCAGTCACCTACGGCCCTCCCCGTGCAAGGGGTGGTTTTTACAACAGATGCCCTCCGATCGGGAGGCCGGGTCTAAGCCAGATGGTGGCGCCGCATAGGCCCCCCACCGCCCTGGCCCCTCTCCCCAGCAGCGACTCTGTGTGTCGCCCCGGGAGCGGTGGGTCACGAGGCAGGGGAGCCGTGGTGTCCTCCGGAGGCCAGTCACCTCGCCCTCTCCGTGCAAGGTGGGTTTTTTTCCAGACACCCTCCGCATCGGCCGCCTCGCACCGTACAGCGTGCACGATCTCCCCAGTGGCACTGCACTCGCCGTTCAGGCTCCTGTTTTCCTCCGGAAGGTGACGCCCCGGGATGCCCGCCTGCCGGCACGGACGACGAGGAGGATTTCCCTTCCTCCGGGTGCCCTTCCCGCTGCGGGGCTTCCTATCTGGCTTCTCTCCCTCGATTGATTAAGTCCCTGGCCTTTGTACACACTGCCCGTCGCTACTACCGATTGGATGGTTTAGTGAGGTCCTTGGATCGGCCCCGCCGGGTTCGGCCAAGACCCATGGTGGAGAGCCGAGAAGACGATCGAACTTGACTATCTAGAGACAGTAAAAGTCGTAACAAGGTTTCCCTAGATGAACCTGTGGAAGGATCTTTAATGGGCGAGTGAAAAATACCGATGAGGTGCAGATCAGGAGGCCAGCCGCCCGCCAAATCCCCGAAGGGTACCGAACGTGATGGGGGCGGTGGTAGGTCTCTTTCTGCTTCGCCAGGGCGCTCCGCAGGGTGGGGACGGTGAGGGCACGTGAGGACAGCGGGCGGGCGACGTCGGGAGGGTGCGGGGAGCCCCTCTCGCTCCGTCGCCCAGGAAAAAGACGCCCGGCCTCGCGCCGACGATTGTTGCCCTGCCGCTGCCTGCCGAGGAAAAATAAGAAGCCCCCCGCGTACGCGAAAGGCCGTCCCGGGTACCATTCTCCTGTGCGCTCACACACCCCTCCCCGGGGTATGTGGGTCTGGGCGGTAGGTTGAGAAGCCTCGAGCCCTCCTTTGTTCTCCTCCCCGCTGGAGGGAGGGACGGGGAGGCCGAGCGCCCGGGCAACAGGGCCGAGATTTGAAAACAACCCTCCAAAGCATCCCAGTCTTTTGCGGCCGGCTGACACGAGAGTGAAAAGGGGGGCGCCTCCGAGTGTCCCCAAACCAGAAAGCGCGACTCTTAACGGTGGATCACTCGGCGCGCGCGTCGAAGAACGCAGCTAGCTGCGAGAATTAAGTGTGAATTGCAGGACACATTGATCATCGACACTTCGAACGCATCTTGCGGCCCCGGGGTGCTCCCGGGGCTATGCCTGTCTGAGGGTTGCCCCTCCATCTATCGCCTCCATGGCGCAGCTGGGGTCCCCTCGCAAGGGTGACAACGAGGGAGGCCTGAGGCTCCGTGCCCTGATGGTCTCTTCTCCTTTATCCCTTACGTCCCCCCAAGGCCAGACTCACCTGCCCTGGGCCCACCTGATGGGGTTTACCATCGTCACTCCCCCCGTTGTGACGTGAAACCCTGTGGCGCAATGAAGGTGAAGGCCGGGGCGCTCCGGCCGAGGTGGGATCCCGCCGCCCGCTCCGGGGGGTTGACACGGCGGGTGCACCATCGGCCCGCCTCTGTCGGGGAGGTGGAGCATGAGTGCGCGATAGGACCCGAAAGATGGTGAGCTATGCCTGGGCAGGACGAAGCCAGAGGAAACTCTGGTGGAGGTCCGCAGCGACCCTGATGTGCAAATTGGTCATCTGGGTATAGGGGCGTTTGTAGATGTGCTTGGCCCGTACGGGGATCGAACCCACGACCTTGGTGTTATTAGCACCACGCTCTAACCAACTGAGCTAAATGGCCATAGGTGTGGTCCCTGGGTATAGGGGCGAAAGACTCACGGAGACCACGGGCAGACGTACAGGGGCCTGATCAACCCCTGGACCATACGGGCTGCTGTGCCTGCCGCAGGCGAGAAGCGAGAACCCCTTCGGGGCACGGAGACTACAACCGGACGTACGGGGGTCTGACCCACCCCTGGACCGTACGGTCTGCTGGCTGCTGTGCCTGCCGCAGGCGAGAAGCGAGAACCCCTTCGGGGCACGGAGACCACAACCGGACGTACGGGGGTCTGACCCACCCCTGGACCGTACGGTCTGCTGGCTGCCGTTCCTGGTGCAGGCGAGAAGCGGGAACCCCTTCGGGGCATGGAGACCACAACCGGACGTACGGGGGTCTGATCCACCCCTGGACCGTACGGTCTGCTGGCTGCCGTGCCTGGTGCAGGCGAGAAGTGGGAACCCCTTCGGGGCACGGAGACCACAACCGTACGTCCGGGAGTCTGACCCACCCCTGGACCGTACGGTCTGCTGGCTGCCGTGCCTGGTGCAGGCGAGAAGCGGGAACCCCTTCGGGGCACGGAGACCACAACCGGACGTACGGGGGTCTGATCAACCCCTGTACCGTACGGGCTGCTGGCTGCCGTGCCGTCCTCAAATTGCTTGGCCTAAACAAAAGTCAATTTTTTGTGACAACAGTGATGACCGTGACATAGCACTGGAGGTGTACCCCAAGACAGTGACCTAAGTGTGGGTGAAGTCTGTGGTTCATGGGCGGAAAGTTGAATTTTGGGTGAAAAACCATACTTTCACACTTTGAAAATTTCAGACATGTGTCAGACTTCCAGGCAGGGGGAAACCGCTGGAGGTGTACCGAGGACACTTCCAGAAGCCTGGGGAAGCTTTTCTGGAAGAGTCCTTGACACTTGGAAAATTTTGGGCAATTTTCTGAGAAAAAAAAAAATCACATTTCCCCTTACCCCCCACCCAAGAGGGGCTTCAATATGTTGCAGAGTACCCCGAAAGGGTCCCCAAAGTGGGAGAAAAGTGAGGCAAGTCAAAGAGGCAAAGATGAATGTACATTTGAATAATTTTATTAATGTCAGATAAAAATTGACATATTCACAAGGGCTTTGTTCTCCTGATTGGGATGAGCCGAATATTCTTGAGACTATACTCCTCAGTAGAATCGGATGACTCGGTATCACTTTCCGTGAGGTCTACCACCTCGTTATCCAATTCACTGGTTGATGCCATTACTGGCGACATAATTTTTGCGTCCTCATGATTTCCTGCGTTGAACACTAGCTCTTGGGCACGGCACATATCGGTCAGGGTCTTCTCCCGGTAAACTCTCTCGGCCACATCGTTTGTATGTGCCAAGTAGCGTGCAAACAAGCGCTTTTCGCAATCTGTGTATTGTGACAAAGTCCATGTCTCGCAAATCCGCCGTACAAGGTGGCTGGTGATGTTTGGGAGGTTGTAGCTACGGAGGAAAGCACATTGTTAGTACTGGTTGCTACTTATGGCTGTGGGTCACTTGACTTGTGGCTACCTTACCTTGAATGGTATCGTTTGAGTCTCATGGATGGATTTTTTATGACCTTCCCGGTACACGTCACGAAAAAGTTTGTGATAATCTTTCGGCCAAAGGTAAAGACCGGTCTGACATATTCCGCATACGCATTGAACCACTGAAAAAGAAAAAAAATATATATATGTTACTCTCCAGTCTGGGGGCACCCCTCCAAAAGGTTTTACATGGGGACAAGAGAGTGTTTTGCTCCCCACAATGAGTGGGGTTGCCTGGGTTCCCTGGCTTTGAGAAAAGCTTACCGATTCCTCTTCCTCTGAAAGTACAAAAGTTGCTACCTGAGAGGTGGAGCACTTGTGAGTCTTCACACCCACAATTGTCTTGCGTCTTCCTTGGTACGTGTGATGGATCCTCTCATTCCACTCTGAAACCTACGATGTGAAAAAAAAAGGTGGAAAAATATTGAACCGGTTCAGCAAATACCGCTGACCCACAGGGCCCGACGACTTACCGTCATGTTACGAACAACACCTGGTCTTTGGAGATGTTTTAGAATCAGAAGGGCCTCGAGGTACAGTACCACTTCCCGGCGATCTACTTCTGATCCGCCATCTGTCACAGCCTCGATGCTAGCTAGAAATGTTGGCCTTGCCTCCTCCAGTATAATCTGGCAGTCCTTGGGTGACTTTGATGGCTTCATCAATAGATCGTACCTGTGGGGAAAAATAAAGGCAATTAACCAACATCCAAGGTTTGGTAACAATGCGCTGAATATTGGCTCTTTTGAACGGTGTACCTTTTACTTACAGACTCTCGGCAGGCTCCCTTGTACAATGATTTCTGAAGGTCTGTTGTAAAATTCATGAACACTTCGCATGCCTTATAAAGTTGAGGATTCTCTAGTCTCAGTTTGGTAGCCCTCATCTGATACATGGTAAATCTCCGTATATGCTTCAACATTTTGAGGGAGGTCTGGCTCGATAGATGGAGTTTTCCAAGTTGTTGAAAAAAATTATTAACCTGGTTTGGTTTTACGAGGTACTCCAGAGTTACAGATTTTGGGTTCACAAAAAATAGAAACCGTGCTACGTTTGATACCTCCTGTTGACAGTTTGGGACCCCATGGGTAATTGTTAGGTACGAGTGGAACCCCTTTAACATGGGGTGATTCAATGAGTGACGCTTGTACAATCCGGCGGCCTTGGTAGCCGTGCGGTTTTTGTCTTTCCATTCCCTTTTCTGGATACTTAAATTGCTGCCATCCATGACCTCCTCATTGCCTATGCGGTCAGAAATGCTCCCTGTGTGGTCAGGCTCAGGGCACGGGTCTCCCTCCCGACTGTCTACCGGCCGTAAAAGGAAAGGCACATCCATCTCATCCGAATCTAGCTTTGGCGTGGGGCATGGGTCTCCCTCCCGACTGTCTACTGGCCGTAAAAGGAAAGGCACATCCATCTCATCTGAATCTAGCTCTGGCGGGGGGCACGGGTCTCCCTCCAGACTGTCTCCCGGCCGTAAAAGGAAAGGCACATCCATCACATCTGAATCTAGCTCTGGCATGGAGCCTGGGCGGAGCTCCGGATTGTCAGTTGGTACCTGAGCGGGCCCTTCACAGGTCAGTGGTGTGATTTGTGACTCAAACCTAGGCTTGTTTGCTATCAAAAAGCCGCGACCTTCTAAGAAGGCTACAGTCTCCTCCAAGGATTGGAGGGGCTTGAGCTCACTGAATTGGATTGTTGTCCCCTTGTTGGCGATACAGCGAAGTTGATACTTTGCGGAGGCTATGGCGGTTTTTATCTCCGAATCACCGTGTGACCTCAGGCATACCCTTCTCAGATGTGTGGATATATATTTGGTTACCCTGTGGCACACGGGGCATGTAAGTGGTGTCCGTGGGTGCCTGCGGGGGAGACACAAGCAATAAAACCGGTCACCTTGCCAGCAAGTGTACAACTCCACTACAAGGTACATTCATGTGTCTCTACGTGGCCGACAAATGTCTTCTACTCACCGCTCCATTGCGAAGGGTTTCCCGCAGTCAAACAGAGCGTCTCGTAATAGTTTATTAAAGTGCCGTGTTTCTCTGTGTCTTGAACTGTGGCAAATGATTTTCCTCCGCGCGAGTCAGCCACGCAGGTGAAAGACGCCAGCTGAGGTGATTGAAATTAACCGGATGTGTTTTGCCGTACTCTGATATAGGTCACCACGGGGGTTGAGTCAGCCCAGGGGGTGGCACCTCCACGGTCGCTAAACATCCGTAGGGTTGATGATATATCCCTCACCTGATCCACCTGCTGTAATCACCTATACGGCATCACGGGGGATGACTCAGCCCCAGGGGTGGCACCTGACCGGATCCACCTGCCATAATCGCCTATACGGCATCACGGGGGATGACTCAGCCCCAGGGGGTGGCACCTACACGGCTGTCGATCAGTCATATCTGTAACGGATTGGGTACTAACTGGATCCATCGATCCCAGTCAAAGCACGGTGGCTCACTTGTTAGCGCTGCGGCCTTGCCGAGCTGGCGTCTCGGGTTCGAATCCTGTTGTGTCATACATTCAGAAAGGGAAAAATCTCAGGTGTTATGTCAAGGACACTTCCTTAGACATTTTTAGAAAAATTTTGAGACAATCCCGATTTTGTAAAAAAAAAAAAATCTCACATTTTCCCTACTTCAACCTCATGGGTCGTCAATATGTTGTAAAGTACCCCAAGATAGAGACCCAAGTGTGGGTAAAGTGTCTGGTTCATGGGCACAAAGTTGAATTTTCAGTGAAAATTTGTCGGAAATCCGCTGTGGACATTGGCTGGGCGCGTGACCCGAATGAGAGAGGCGAATCTGGGTGACCCGAGCTTGGCAGGACCCTTCCCACGGGGGTCCTGGTTCTCTGGAGGTAATCACTGTCAGAAGGGCACATCTTGAGTCCTCACCCAGGTGAGGGCTCTCGGAAGGCGGACGCCCTTCTGTCTTTGTCCCCCCAGAGCAGGCTCGGTGTTTATCGGAAGTCTTCTGCGGACGTTGGCTGGGCGCGTGACCCGAGTGAGAGAGGCGAATCTGGGTGACCCGAGCTTGGCAGGACCCTTCCCACGGGGGGTCCTGGTTCTCTGGAGGTAATCACTGTCAGAAGGGCACATCTTGGGTCCTCACCCAGGTGAGGGCTCTCGGAAGGCGGACGCCCTTCTGTCTTTGTCCCCCCAGAGCAGGCTCGGTGTTTATCGGAAGTCTTCTGCGGACGTTGGCTGGGCGCGTGACCCGAGTGAGAGAGGCGAATCTGGGCGACCCGAGCTTGGCAGGACCCTTCCCACGGGGGGTCCTGGTTCTCTGGAGGTAATCACTGTCAGAAGGGCACATCTTGGGTCCTCACCCAGGTGAGGGCTCTCGGAAGGCGGACGCCCTTCTGTCTTTGTCCCCCCAGAGCAGGCTCGGTGTTTATCGGAAGTCTTCTGCGGACGTTGGCTGGGCGCGTGACCCGAGTGAGAGAGGCGAATCTGGGCGACCCGAGCTTGGCAGGACCCTTCCCACGGGGGTCCTGGTTCTCTGGAGGTAATCACTGTCAGAAGGGCACATCTTGAGTCCTCACCCAGGTGAGGGCTCTCGGAAGGCGGACGCCCTTCTGTCTTTGTCCCCCCAGAGCAGGCTCGGTGTTTATCGGAAGTCTTCTGCGGACGTTGGCTGGGCGCGTGACCCGAGTGAGAGAGGCGAATCTGGGTGACCCGAGCTTGGCAGGACCCTTCCCATGGGGGGTCCTGGTTCTCTGGAGGTAATCACTGTCAGAAGGGCACATCTTGGGTCCTCACCCAGGTGAGGGCTCTCGGAAGGCGGACGCCCTTCTGTCTTTGTCCCCCCAGAGCAGGCTCGGTGTTTATCGGAAGTCTTCTGCGGACGTTGGCTGGGCGCGTGACCCGAGTGAGAGAGGCGAATCTGGGCGACCCGAGCTTGGCAGGACCCTTCCCACGGGGGTCCTGGTTCTCTGAAGGTTTTCACTGTCAGAAGGGCACATCTTGGGTCCTCACCCAGGTGAGGGCTCTCGGAAGGCGGACGCCCTTCTGTCTTTGTCCCCCCAGAGCAGGCTCGGTGTTTATCGGAAGTCTTCTGCGGATGTTGGCTGGGCGCGTGACCCGAGTGAGAGAGGCGAATCTGGGCGACCCGAGCTTGGCAGGACCCTTCCCATGGGGGTCCTGGTTCTCTGGAGGTAATCACTGTCAGAAGGGCACATCTTGGGTCCTCACCCAGGTGAGGGCTCTTGGAAGGCGGACGCCCTTCTGTCTTTGTCCCCCCAGAGCAGGCTCGGTGTTTATCGGAAGTCTTCTGCGGACGTTGGCTGGGCGCGTGACCCGAGTGAGAGAGGCGAATCTGGGCGACCCGAGCTTGGCAGGACCCTTCCCACGGGGGTCCTGGTTCTCTGGAGGTAATCACTGTCAGAAGGGCACATCTTGGGTCCTCACCCAGGTGAGGGCTCTTGGAAGGCGGACGCCCTTCTGTCTTTGTCCCCCCAGAGCAGGCTCGGTGTTTATCGGAAGTCTTCTGCGGACGTTGGCTGGGCGCGTGACCCGAGTGAGAGAGGCGAATCTGGGCGACCCGAGCTTGGCAGGACCCTTCCCACGGGGGTCCTGGTTCTCTGGAGGTAATCACTGTCAGAAGGGCACATCTTGGGTCCTCACCCAGGTGAGGGCTCTCGGAAGGCGGACGCCCTTCTGTCTTTGTCCCCCCAGAGCAGGCTCGGTGTTTCTCTGTAGGATGTCCCCACCGGTTTGGTTTTTGTGTTCCGAGATGTATCCTTGCAGCTTGGCCGAAACAAACATTTGCCGTTTTCGGTGGCGACAGCCATGACCGCGGCGAAGCACTTTGGGCGCGGCCGGGATGCGCACACCCCGCTCACCACGTTTCAGTCGCTGGCTGAGTGGACTCCGTAGGGGGGCTTAATAGTCGGAGGGGGGCTTAATAGTCGGCCCTGCGGAAGTCGGTGGAGGGCTTAATAGTCGGCCCTGCGGAAGACGGAGGGGGCTTAATAGTCGGCCTGTGGAGGTTGTCTGTGGGCTTAATAGTCACCCTGAGTACGCCATAGCGACTCTCCAAGGTGGGGGCACAGTGTGCGTTCCATGGGCGGAAAGTTTAATTTTGAGCGAAAAACCGTATTTTCGCACTGTAAAAAATGTCAGACTTCCAGGCGGGGGAAAACCGCAGGAGGCGTACCGAGGAGGCTTCCAGGAGCCTGGGGAAGATTTTCCAAAAGTGTCCTTGACACTTAGAAATATTTTGAAAAAAATCACGATTTTGTGAAAATTGACACGTTTCCCCTACTTCCACGCCAGGGGGGCGTCAATATGTTGTGAGGTACCCCAGGACAGTCGCCTAAATGTGGGTGAAGTTTGCGAGTCACGGGCGCAAAGTCGAATTTTGGGTGAAAAACCGCGTTTTCATACTCTAAAAATTTCAGACAAGTGTCAGACTTCCAGGCAGGGAGAAACCGCAGGAGGCGTACCGAGGAGGCTTCCAGGAGCCTGGGGAAGATTTTCCAAAAGTGTCCTTGACACTTAGAAATATTTTCAGAAAATCACGATTTTGTGAAAATTGACACGTTTCCCCTACTTCCACGCCAGGGGGGCGTCAATATGTTGTGAGGTACCCCAGGACAGTCGCCCAAATGTGGGTGAAGTTTGCGGGTCATGGGCGCAAAGTCGAATTTTGGGTGAAAAACCGCGTTTTCATACTCTAAAAATTTCAGACAAGTGTCAGACTTCCAGGCAGGGAGAAACCGCAGGAGGCGTACCGAGGAGGCTTCCAGGAGCCTGGGGAAGATTTTCCAAAAGTGTCCTTGACACTTAGAAATATTTTGAAAAAATCACGATTTTGTGAAAATTGACACGTTTCCCCTACTTCCACGCCAGGGGGGCGTCAATATGTTGTGAGGTACCCCAGGACAGTCGCCCAAATGTGGGTGAAGTTTGCGAGTCATGGGCGCAAAGTCGAATTTTGGGTGAAAAACCGCGTTTTCATACTCTAAAAATTTCAGACAAGTGTCAGACTTCCAGGCAGGGAGAAACCGCAGGAGGCGTACCGAGGAGGCTTCCAGGAGCCTGGGGAAGATTTTCCAAAAGTGTCCTTGACACTTAGAAATATTTTCAGAAAATCACGATTTTGTGAAAATTGACACGTTTCCCCTACTTCCACGCCAGGGGGGCGTCAATATGTTGTGAGGTACCCCAGGACAGTCGCCTAAATGTGGGTGAAGTTTGCGAGTCACGGGCGCAAAGTCGAATTTTGGGTGAAAAACCGCGTTTTCATACTCTAAAAATTTCAGACAAGTGTCAGACTTCCAGGCAGGGAGAAACCGCAGGAGGCGTACTGAGGAGGCTTCCAGGAGCCTGGGGAAGATTTTCCAAAAGTGTCCTTGACACTTAGAAATATTTTGAAAAAATCACGATTTTGTGAAAATTGACACGTTTCCCCTACTTCCACGCCAGGGGGGCGTCAATATGTTGTGAGGTACCCCAGGACAGTCGCCCAAATGTGGGTGAAGTTTGCGAGTCATGGGCGCAAAGTCGAATTTTGGGTGAAAAACCGCGTTTTCATACTCTAAAAATTTCAGACAAGTGTCAGACTTCCAGGCAGGGAGAAACCGCAGGAGGCGTACCGAGGAGGCTTCCAGGAGCCTGGGGAAGATTTTCCAAAAGTGTCCTTGACACTTAGAAATATTTTCAGAAAATCACGATTTTGTGAAAATTGACACGTTTCCCCTACTTCCACGCCAGGGGGGCGTCAATATGTTGTGAGGTACCCCAGGACAG
The DNA here is from genome assembly GCF_032444005.1 of Ranitomeya imitator. Taxonomy (NCBI): domain Eukaryota; kingdom Metazoa; phylum Chordata; class Amphibia; order Anura; family Dendrobatidae; genus Ranitomeya; species Ranitomeya imitator. The sequence continues at coordinate 20,899 of NW_027193878.1, read as the reverse complement.
TCGCCTAAATGTGGGTGAAGTTTGCGAGTCACGGGCGCAAAGTCGAATTTTGGGTGAAAAACCGCGTTTTCATGCGCTAAAAATTTCAGACAAGTGTCAGACTTCCAGGCAGGGGGAAACCGCAGGAGGCGTACCGAGGAGGCTTCCAGGAGCCTGGGGAAGATTTTCCAAAAGTGTCCTTGACACTTAGAAATATTTTCAGAAAATCACGATTTTGTGAAAATTGACACGTTTCCCCTACTTCCACGCCAGGGGGGCGTCAATATGTTGTGAGGTACCCCAGGACAGTCGCCTAAATGTGGGTGAAGTTTGCGAGTCACGGGCGCAAAGTCGAATTTTGGGTGAAAAACCGCGTTTTCATGCGCTAAAAATTTCAGACAAGTGTCAGACTTCCAGGCAGGGGGAAACCGCAGGAGGCGTACCGAGGAGGCTTCCAGGAGCCTGGGGAAGATTATCCAAAAGTGTCCTTGACACTTAGAAATATTTTCAGAAAATCACGATTTTGTGAAAATTGACACGTTTCCCCTACTTCCACGCCAGGGGGGCGTCAATATGTTGTGAGGTACCCCAGGACAGTCGCCTAAATGTGGGTGAAGTTTGCGAGTCACGGGCGCAAAGTCGAATTTTGGGTGAAAAACCGCGTTTTCATGCGCTAAAAATTTCAGACAAGTGTCAGACTTCCAGGCAGGGGGAAACCGCAGGAGGCGTACCGAGGAGGCTTCCAGGAGCCTGGGGAAGATTATCCAAAAGTGTCCTTGACACTTAGAAATATTTTCAGAAAATCACGATTTTGTGAAAATTGACACGTTTCCCCTACTTCCACGCCAGGGGGGCGTCAATATGTTGTGAGGTACCCCAGGACAGTCGCCTAAATGTGGGTGAAGTTTGCGAGTCACGGGCGCAAAGTCGAATTTTGGGTGAAAAACCGCATTTTCATGCGCTAAAAATTTCAGACAAGTGTCAGACTTCCAGGCAGGGGGAAACCGCAGGAGGCGTACCGAGGAGGCTTCCAGGAGCCTGGGGAAGATTATCCAAAAGTGTCCTTGACACTTAGAAATATTTTGAAAAAATCACGATTTTGTGAAAATTGACACGTTTCCCCTACTTCCACGCCAGGGGGGCGTCAATATGTTGTGAGGTACCCCAGGACAGTCGCCCAAATGTGGGTGAAGTTTGCGAGTCATGGGCGCAAAGTCGAATTTTGGGTGAAAAACCGCATTTTCATACTTTAAAAATTTCAGACAAGTGTCAGACTTCCAGGCAGGGAGAAACCGCAGGAGGCGTACCGAGGAGGCTTCCAGGAGCCTGGGGAAGATTTTCCAAAAGTGTCCTTGACACTTAGAAATATTTTCAGAAAATCACGATTTTGTGAAAATTGACACGTTTCCCCTACTTCCACGCCAGGGGGGCGTCAATATGTTGTGAGGTACCCCAGGACAGTCGCCTAAATGTGGGTGAAGTTTGCGAGTCACGGGCGCAAAGTCGAATTTTGGGTGAAAAACCGCATTTTCATGCGCTAAAAATTTCAGACAAGTGTCAGACTTCCAGGCAGGGGGAAACCGCAGGAGGCGTACCGAGGAGGCTTCCAGGAGCCTGGGGAAGATTATCCAAAAGTGTCCTTGACACTTAGAAATATTTTCAGAAAATCACGATTTTGTGAAAATTGACACGTTTCCCCTACTTCCACGCCAGGGGGGCGTCAATATGTTGTGAGGTACCCCAGGACAGTCGCCTAAATGTGGGTGAAGTTTGCGAGTCACGGGCGCAAAGTCGAATTTTGGGTGAAAAACCGCGTTTTCATGCGCTAAAAATTTCAGACAAGTGTCAGACTTCCAGGCAGGGAGAAACCGCAGTAGGCGTACCGAGGAGGCTTCCAGGAGCCTGGGGAAGATTTTCCAAAAGTGTCCTTGACACTTAGAAATATTTTGAGAAATTTCCGATTTTGTGAAAAATGACCCCTTTCCCCTACTTCCACCCTAAAGGGGCGTCAATATGTTGTAAAGCACCCCGAGACAGAGACCTAAGCGTGGGCAAAGTTTGGGTCTGATGGGTGGAACACTGAAAAAAACGCGATTTTCCACTTAGAACAAACATAGAACTTTCAGACTTCCAGGCGGGGGGAAAGCTCTGAAGCTGTACCGAGGACACTTCCATGGCCCCCGGATCGATTTTCAAGAACGAGTCCTTGGGACTTTGAAATTTTTCGGCGATGCGTTTTTGGCTTCCGGGAGCCGCAGAACGTTGGGAAATTCGTTCCGCTCGCCGGCTCCAGGTGTTTCGGGCTAGTCCAGGCCCCAGCTACGCCGCCTGGCCGCCAAATTTCGCAAAATCGAAAAAAAAAAAAATAGAACCGGAATGAGGAATTTCTGGCCGCCGGATCCGCCGCACAGCTCCAGGAAGTCGGACACTTTTCGGCTTCGCTCCCTTAAAGTGTGGGTCGGTGTTTCGCCATGCAAATACCCACTTTTGCACACCAGCTGCAGGATATAGGAGAGAGGGGTACCTCTCGGGCCCGACTGATTTCCGATGTTTTCGTGGTTCCTCAAGTCGGGTAGGCGGTTTGGCGAGTACCCCCCTGTTTGCATGGAAGTCCGCCCTCGCGTCGACACCAGGCTTCCGCGGCTCCAGGGGGACTCTTGCCGGTCGTCTGCCCCAAGTCAGAGACGCGTTTCCCGGGTCGCCTGAGCCTGAACGGACCCTCCCCAAGCGTGTTCTGGTTCTCCGAGGGTGACGGATGTCAGAAGGGAGGCAGATCTGGAGTCTTCGTCCCGAGGAGGGCTCCAGGAGGGCGGATTGCACCCCCTGACTCGGTCCCCTCAGAGCAGGCTTGGCGTTTCTCTGTGTCGGATGTCTCCCGCTTCCACGCCACCGGGGAGACCTATGAGAGAATCGCACTGTGACCCGGATTCCGTCTCGAGGGCGCCCGTAGCGTGTCGGAGAGGGACCTCCAGGACTATCGGGCATGTTTCTTCCCCGTCTCCCCGAGGGGAAGGATGGCAGCGGGTGGGGTTTCTCACCCATGCCCCCCACCGGCTCTTCCTCCGATCGATTTGGCTCAGCGCTCCCGGGTGGGGAGGTGGTGCCGCTTGCTCGGCCCGGGCTTTGGAGCCCGCGTCGGTCTAAGGCGGGCGGTCTCCTTCCTCTTTTACCCCCCGGGATTCAGGCACGCATCCTTGGGCGTGCACGCCGGCAGTCGCCTCCCGTTCGCAGGACGGTGGCTGCCGTGCAGAGGGGGAGTTTGACCCGAACTGTGGTACGGCAGGGGTCCGACGACCCGCGCGGGCGAATGGCGGGGCGCCCACCCACCTCGGCGTGGGGGCCCGTCGTCCGAATCGCTCCCCGCGCGGGGTAGCACAACGATCTTCTCCGAGGGCGGCCCTTTGACTTCCAGATGCGCAGCTTGCCCGCGGAGGCCCGTGCCGACCCCCACCCAGCGTCCGATGGGCGGCCTCCGCGGTGGGCATCGGCGAGAGCGGCGGCGGTGGGTGGCGCTTCCACGCCACCGCCGAGCTCCGCGTTCTCCAGTCTTTTCCCGAGCCCCTACGATAGTGGGGGGACGACAGATGCGTGGGGAGGCAGGCGGAGTGGGTTCTCACCGCGTGGTGTGCCCGGCCGAACGCCGTCGCCTTCCCCGCTCGTCCGACGTCCTCCGAGGCGGCTCGGAAGGGAGCGCGAGAGGGAGAGAGCGAGAGAGAGAGAGAGAGAGAGAGACCAAGCGGACGCCCCAGAGCGAGAAGGGAGGATGGAAAAGGGAGAGACGAGTGGGGCAAAAAGAGTTTTGGCGAAGGGGAGTACCCGGCGAACTGCCGCCCCGGGCTTCTTCTGTTCTCAACAGCGGAGGCACGGCTTTGGGGGGGAGACGCCGCTCGGTTGGGGCTCCTTTGAGGTTACGGGCAAGAGCCCGGGACGAGGGACTACGCCATAGGGCGACGCCGACACGGCCAGGCCAACTGCGCCCCCCGTGCGACCTCTGCGTCGCTGGCGGGCTCTGCGCCTGAGCCGCGGTGGACCCCGACGGCCAGCCCCCCTCTCCCACTCCTCGCGCCCGTCCGCCGGTGGGTCGAGGACCCCCCGCGGCGGAGGCAGGTCTAAGCCAGACGGAGGCCCCGCATAGGCCCCCCACCGCCCTGGCCCCTCTCCCCAGCAGCGACTCTGTGTGTCGCCCCGGGAGCGGTGGGTCACGAGGCAGGGTGGCCGTGGCGTCCTCCGAAGGCCAGTCACCTACGGCCCTCCCCGTGCAAGGGGTGGTTTTTACAACAGATGCCCTCCGATCGGGAGGCCGGGTCTAAGCCAGATGGTGGCGCCGCATAGGCCCCCCACCGCCCTGGCCCCTCTCCCCAGCAGCGACTCTGTGTGTCGCCCCGGGAGCGGTGGGTCACGAGGCAGGGGAGCCGTGGTGTCCTCCGGAGGCCAGTCACCTCGCCCTCTCCGTGCAAGGTGGGTTTTTTTCCAGACACCCTCCGCATCGGCCGCCTCGCACCGTACAGCGTGCACGATCTCCCCAGTGGCACTGCACTCGCCGTTCAGGCTCCTGTTTTCCTCCGGAAGGTGACGCCCCGGGATGCCCGCCTGCCGGCACGGACGACGAGGAGGATTTCCCTTCCTCCGGGTGCCCTTCCCGCTGCGGGGCTTCCTATCTGGCTTCTCTCCCTCGATTGATTAAGTCCCTGGCCTTTGTACACACTGCCCGTCGCTACTACCGATTGGATGGTTTAGTGAGGTCCTTGGATCGGCCCCGCCGGGTTCGGCCAAGACCCATGGTGGAGAGCCGAGAAGACGATCGAACTTGACTATCTAGAGACAGTAAAAGTCGTAACAAGGTTTCCCTAGATGAACCTGTGGAAGGATCTTTAATGGGCGAGTGAAAAATACCGATGAGGTGCAGATCAGGAGGCCAGCCGCCCGCCAAATCCCCGAAGGGTACCGAACGTGATGGGGGCGGTGGTAGGTCTCTTTCTGCTTCGCCAGGGCGCTCCGCAGGGTGGGGACGGTGAGGGCACGTGAGGACAGCGGGCGGGCGACGTCGGGAGGGTGCGGGGAGCCCCTCTCGCTCCGTCGCCCAGGAAAAAGACGCCCGGCCTCGCGCCGACGATTGTTGCCCTGCCGCTGCCTGCCGAGGAAAAATAAGAAGCCCCCCGCGTACGCGAAAGGCCGTCCCGGGTACCATTCTCCTGTGCGCTCACACACCCCTCCCCGGGGTATGTGGGTCTGGGCGGTAGGTTGAGAAGCCTCGAGCCCTCCTTTGTTCTCCTCCCCGCTGGAGGGAGGGACGGGGAGGCCGAGCGCCCGGGCAACAGGGCCGAGATTTGAAAACAACCCTCCAAAGCATCCCAGTCTTTTGCGGCCGGCTGACACGAGAGTGAAAAGGGGGGCGCCTCCGAGTGTCCCCAAACCAGAAAGCGCGACTCTTAACGGTGGATCACTCGGCGCGCGCGTCGAAGAACGCAGCTAGCTGCGAGAATTAAGTGTGAATTGCAGGACACATTGATCATCGACACTTCGAACGCACCTTGCGGCCCCGGGGTGCTCCCGGGGCTATGCCTGTCTGAGGGTTGCCCCTCCATCTATCGCCTCCATGGCGCAGCTGGGGTCCCCTCGCAAGGGTGACAACGAGGGAGGCCTGAGGCTCCGTGCCCTGATGGTCTCTTCTCCTTTATCCCTTACGTCCCCCCAAGGCCAGACTCACCTGCCCTGGGCCCACCTGATGGGGTTTACCATCGTCACTCCCCCCGTTGTGACGTGAAACCCTGTGGCGCAATGAAGGTGAAGGCCGGGGCGCTCCGGCCGAGGTGGGATCCCGCCGCCCGCTCCGGGGGGTTGACACGGCGGGTGCACCATCGGCCCGCCTCTGTCGGGGAGGTGGAGCATGAGTGCGCGATAGGACCCGAAAGATGGTGAGCTATGCCTGGGCAGGACGAAGCCAGAGGAAACTCTGGTGGAGGTCCGCAGCGACCCTGATGTGCAAATTGGTCATCTGGGTATAGGGGCGTTTGTAGATGTGCTTGGCCCGTACGGGGATCGAACCCACGACCTTGGTGTTATTAGCACCACGCTCTAACCAACTGAGCTAAATGGCCATAGGTGTGGTCCCTGGGTATAGGGGCGAAAGACTCACGGAGACCACGGGCAGACGTACAGGGGCCTGATCAACCCCTGGACCATACGGGCTGCTGTGCCTGCCGCAGGCGAGAAGCGAGAACCCCTTCGGGGCACGGAGACTACAACCGGACGTACGGGGGTCTGACCCACCCCTGGACCGTACGGTCTGCTGGCTGCTGTGCCTGCCGCAGGCGAGAAGCGAGAACCCCTTCGGGGCACGGAGACCACAACCGGACGTACGGGGGTCTGACCCACCCCTGGACCGTACGGTCTGCTGGCTGCCGTTCCTGGTGCAGGCGAGAAGCGGGAACCCCTTCGGGGCATGGAGACCACAACCGGACGTACGGGGGTCTGATCCACCCCTGGACCGTACGGTCTGCTGGCTGCCGTGCCTGGTGCAGGCGAGAAGTGGGAACCCCTTCGGGGCACGGAGACCACAACCGTACGTCCGGGAGTCTGACCCACCCCTGGACCGTACGGTCTGCTGGCTGCCGTGCCTGGTGCAGGCGAGAAGCGGGAACCCCTTCGGGGCACGGAGACCACAACCGGACGTACGGGGGTCTGATCAACCCCTGTACCGTACGGGCTGCTGGCTGCCGTGCCGTCCTCAAATTGCTTGGCCTAAACAAAAGTCAATTTTTTGTGACAACAGTGATGACCGTGACATAGCACTGGAGGTGTACCCCAAGACAGTGACCTAAGTGTGGGTGAAGTCTGTGGTTCATGGGCGGAAAGTTGAATTTTGGGTGAAAAACCATACTTTCACACTTTGAAAATTTCAGACATGTGTCAGACTTCCAGGCAGGGGGAAACCGCTGGAGGTGTACCGAGGACACTTCCAGAAGCCTGGGGAAGCTTTTCTGGAAGAGTCCTTGACACTTGGAAAATTTTGGGCAATTTTCTGAGAAAAAAAAAAATCACATTTCCCCTTACCCCCCACCCAAGAGGGGCTTCAATATGTTGCAGAGTACCCCGAAAGGGTCCCCAAAGTGGGAGAAAAGTGAGGCAAGTCAAAGAGGCAAAGATGAATGTACATTTGAATAATTTTATTAATGTCAGATAAAAATTGACATATTCACAAGGGCTTTGTTCTCCTGATTGGGATGAGCCGAATATTCTTGAGACTATACTCCTCAGTAGAATCGGATGACTCGGTATCACTTTCCGTGAGGTCTACCACCTCGTTATCCAATTCACTGGTTGATGCCATTACTGGCGACATAATTTTTGCGTCCTCATGATTTCCTGCGTTGAACACTAGCTCTTGGGCACGGCACATATCGGTCAGGGTCTTCTCCCGGTAAACTCTCTCGGCCACATCGTTTGTATGTGCCAAGTAGCGTGCAAACAAGCGCTTTTCGCAATCTGTGTATTGTGACAAAGTCCATGTCTCGCAAATCCGCCGTACAAGGTGGCTGGTGATGTTTGGGAGGTTGTAGCTACGGAGGAAAGCACATTGTTAGTACTGGTTGCTACTTATGGCTGTGGGTCACTTGACTTGTGGCTACCTTACCTTGAATGGTATCGTTTGAGTCTCATGGATGGATTTTTTATGACCTTCCCGGTACACGTCACGAAAAAGTTTGTGATAATCTTTCGGCCAAAGGTAAAGACCGGTCTGACATATTCCGCATACGCATTGAACCACTGAAAAAGAAAAAAAATATATATATGTTACTCTCCAGTCTGGGGGCACCCCTCCAAAAGGTTTTACATGGGGACAAGAGAGTGTTTTGCTCCCCACAATGAGTGGGGTTGCCTGGGTTCCCTGGCTTTGAGAAAAGCTTACCGATTCCTCTTCCTCTGAAAGTACAAAAGTTGCTACCTGAGAGGTGGAGCACTTGTGAGTCTTCACACCCACAATTGTCTTGCGTCTTCCTTGGTACGTGTGATGGATCCTCTCATTCCACTCTGAAACCTACGATGTGAAAAAAAAAGGTGGAAAAATATTGAACCGGTTCAGCAAATACCGCTGACCCACAGGGCCCGACGACTTACCGTCATGTTACGAACAACACCTGGTCTTTGGAGATGTTTTAGAATCAGAAGGGCCTCGAGGTACAGTACCACTTCCCGGCGATCTACTTCTGATCCGCCATCTGTCACAGCCTCGATGCTAGCTAGAAATGTTGGCCTTGCCTCCTCCAGTATAATCTGGCAGTCCTTGGGTGACTTTGATGGCTTCATCAATAGATCGTACCTGTGGGGAAAAATAAAGGCAATTAACCAACATCCAAGGTTTGGTAACAATGCGCTGAATATTGGCTCTTTTGAACGGTGTACCTTTTACTTACAGACTCTCGGCAGGCTCCCTTGTACAATGATTTCTGAAGGTCTGTTGTAAAATTCATGAACACTTCGCATGCCTTATAAAGTTGAGGATTCTCTAGTCTCAGTTTGGTAGCCCTCATCTGATACATGGTAAATCTCCGTATATGCTTCAACATTTTGAGGGAGGTCTGGCTCGATAGATGGAGTTTTCCAAGTTGTTGAAAAAAATTATTAACCTGGTTTGGTTTTACGAGGTACTCCAGAGTTACAGATTTTGGGTTCACAAAAAATAGAAACCGTGCTACGTTTGATACCTCCTGTTGACAGTTTGGGACCCCATGGGTAATTGTTAGGTACGAGTGGAACCCCTTTAACATGGGGTGATTCAATGAGTGACGCTTGTACAATCCGGCGGCCTTGGTAGCCGTGCGGTTTTTGTCTTTCCATTCCCTTTTCTGGATACTTAAATTGCTGCCATCCATGACCTCCTCATTGCCTATGCGGTCAGAAATGCTCCCTGTGTGGTCAGGCTCAGGGCACGGGTCTCCCTCCCGACTGTCTACCGGCCGTAAAAGGAAAGGCACATCCATCTCATCCGAATCTAGCTTTGGCGTGGGGCATGGGTCTCCCTCCCGACTGTCTACTGGCCGTAAAAGGAAAGGCACATCCATCTCATCTGAATCTAGCTCTGGCGGGGGGCACGGGTCTCCCTCCAGACTGTCTCCCGGCCGTAAAAGGAAAGGCACATCCATCACATCTGAATCTAGCTCTGGCATGGAGCCTGGGCGGAGCTCCGGATTGTCAGTTGGTACCTGAGCGGGCCCTTCACAGGTCAGTGGTGTGATTTGTGACTCAAACCTAGGCTTGTTTGCTATCAAAAAGCCGCGACCTTCTAAGAAGGCTACAGTCTCCTCCAAGGATTGGAGGGGCTTGAGCTCACTGAATTGGATTGTTGTCCCCTTGTTGGCGATACAGCGAAGTTGATACTTTGCGGAGGCTATGGCGGTTTTTATCTCCGAATCACCGTGTGACCTCAGGCATACCCTTCTCAGATGTGTGGATATATATTTGGTTACCCTGTGGCACACGGGGCATGTAAGTGGTGTCCGTGGGTGCCTGCGGGGGAGACACAAGCAATAAAACCGGTCACCTTGCCAGCAAGTGTACAACTCCACTACAAGGTACATTCATGTGTCTCTACGTGGCCGACAAATGTCTTCTACTCACCGCTCCATTGCGAAGGGTTTCCCGCAGTCAAACAGAGCGTCTCGTAATAGTTTATTAAAGTGCCGTGTTTCTCTGTGTCTTGAACTGTGGCAAATGATTTTCCTCCGCGCGAGTCAGCCACGCAGGTGAAAGACGCCAGCTGAGGTGATTGAAATTAACCGGATGTGTTTTGCCGTACTCTGATATAGGTCACCACGGGGGTTGAGTCAGCCCAGGGGGTGGCACCTCCACGGTCGCTAAACATCCGTAGGGTTGATGATATATCCCTCACCTGATCCACCTGCTGTAATCACCTATACGGCATCACGGGGGATGACTCAGCCCCAGGGGTGGCACCTGACCGGATCCACCTGCCATAATCGCCTATACGGCATCACGGGGGATGACTCAGCCCCAGGGGGTGGCACCTACACGGCTGTCGATCAGTCATATCTGTAACGGATTGGGTACTAACTGGATCCATCGATCCCAGTCAAAGCACGGTGGCTCACTTGTTAGCGCTGCGGCCTTGCCGAGCTGGCGTCTCGGGTTCGAATCCTGTTGTGTCATACATTCAGAAAGGGAAAAATCTCAGGTGTTATGTCAAGGACACTTCCTTAGACATTTTTAGAAAAATTTTGAGACAATCCCGATTTTGTAAAAAAAAAAAAATCTCACATTTTCCCTACTTCAACCTCATGGGTCGTCAATATGTTGTAAAGTACCCCAAGATAGAGACCCAAGTGTGGGTAAAGTGTCTGGTTCATGGGCACAAAGTTGAATTTTCAGTGAAAATTTGTCGGAAATCCGCTGTGGACATTGGCTGGGCGCGTGACCCGAATGAGAGAGGCGAATCTGGGTGACCCGAGCTTGGCAGGACCCTTCCCACGGGGGTCCTGGTTCTCTGGAGGTAATCACTGTCAGAAGGGCACATCTTGAGTCCTCACCCAGGTGAGGGCTCTCGGAAGGCGGACGCCCTTCTGTCTTTGTCCCCCCAGAGCAGGCTCGGTGTTTATCGGAAGTCTTCTGCGGACGTTGGCTGGGCGCGTGACCCGAGTGAGAGAGGCGAATCTGGGTGACCCGAGCTTGGCAGGACCCTTCCCACGGGGGGTCCTGGTTCTCTGGAGGTAATCACTGTCAGAAGGGCACATCTTGGGTCCTCACCCAGGTGAGGGCTCTCGGAAGGCGGACGCCCTTCTGTCTTTGTCCCCCCAGAGCAGGCTCGGTGTTTATCGGAAGTCTTCTGCGGACGTTGGCTGGGCGCGTGACCCGAGTGAGAGAGGCGAATCTGGGCGACCCGAGCTTGGCAGGACCCTTCCCACGGGGGGTCCTGGTTCTCTGGAGGTAATCACTGTCAGAAGGGCACATCTTGGGTCCTCACCCAGGTGAGGGCTCTCGGAAGGCGGACGCCCTTCTGTCTTTGTCCCCCCAGAGCAGGCTCGGTGTTTATCGGAAGTCTTCTGCGGACGTTGGCTGGGCGCGTGACCCGAGTGAGAGAGGCGAATCTGGGCGACCCGAGCTTGGCAGGACCCTTCCCACGGGGGTCCTGGTTCTCTGGAGGTAATCACTGTCAGAAGGGCACATCTTGAGTCCTCACCCAGGTGAGGGCTCTCGGAAGGCGGACGCCCTTCTGTCTTTGTCCCCCCAGAGCAGGCTCGGTGTTTATCGGAAGTCTTCTGCGGACGTTGGCTGGGCGCGTGACCCGAGTGAGAGAGGCGAATCTGGGTGACCCGAGCTTGGCAGGACCCTTCCCACGGGGGGTCCTGGTTCTCTGGAGGTAATCACTGTCAGAAGGGCACATCTTGGGTCCTCACCCAGGTGAGGGCTCTCGGAAGGCGGACGCCCTTCTGTCTTTGTCCCCCCAGAGCAGGCTCGGTGTTTATCGGAAGTCTTCTGCGGACGTTGGCTGGGCGCGTGACCCGAGTGAGAGAGGCGAATCTGGGCGACCCGAGCTTGGCAGGACCCTTCCCACGGGGGTCCTGGTTCTCTGAAGGTTTTCACTGTCAGAAGGGCACATCTTGGGTCCTCACCCAGGTGAGGGCTCTCGGAAGGCGGACGCCCTTCTGTCTTTGTCCCCCCAGAGCAGGCTCGGTGTTTATCGGAAGTCTTCTGCGGATGTTGGCTGGGCGCGTGACCCGAGTGAGAGAGGCGAATCTGGGCGACCCGAGCTTGGCAGGACCCTTCCCATGGGGGTCCTGGTTCTCTGGAGGTAATCACTGTCAGAAGGGCACATCTTGGGTCCTCACCCAGGTGAGGGCTCTTGGAAGGCGGACGCCCTTCTGTCTTTGTCCCCCCAGAGCAGGCTCGGTGTTTATCGGAAGTCTTCTGCGGACGTTGGCTGGGCGCGTGACCCGAGTGAGAGAGGCGAATCTGGGCGACCCGAGCTTGGCAGGACCCTTCCCACGGGGGTCCTGGTTCTCTGGAGGTAATCACTGTCAGAAGGGCACATCTTGGGTCCTCACCCAGGTGAGGGCTCTTGGAAGGCGGACGCCCTTCTGTCTTTGTCCCCCCAGAGCAGGCTCGGTGTTTATCGGAAGTCTTCTGCGGACGTTGGCTGGGCGCGTGACCCGAGTGAGAGAGGCGAATCTGGGCGACCCGAGCTTGGCAGGACCCTTCCCACGGGGGTCCTGGTTCTCTGGAGGTAATCACTGTCAGAAGGGCACATCTTGGGTCCTCACCCAGGTGAGGGCTCTCGGAAGGCGGACGCCCTTCTGTCTTTGTCCCCCCAGAGCAGGCTCGGTGTTTCTCTGTAGGATGTCCCCACCGGTTTGGTTTTTGTGTTCCGAGATGTATCCTTGCAGCTTGGCCGAAACAAACATTTGCCGTTTTCGGTGGCGACAGCCATGACCGCGGCGAAGCACTTTGGGCGCGGCCGGGATGCGCACACCCCGCTCACCACGTTTCAGTCGCTGGCTGAGTGGACTCCGTAGGGGGGCTTAATAGTCGGAGGGGGGCTTAATAGTCGGCCCTGCGGAAGTCGGTGGAGGGCTTAATAGTCGGCCCTGCGGAAGACGGAGGGGGCTTAATAGTCGGCCTGTGGAGGTTGTCTGTGGGCTTAATAGTCACCCTGAGTACGCCATAGCGACTCTCCAAGGTGGGGGCACAGTGTGCGTTCCATGGGCGGAAAGTTTAATTTTGAGCGAAAAACCGTATTTTCGCACTGTAAAAAATGTCAGACTTCCAGGCGGGGGAAAACCGCAGGAGGCGTACCGAGGAGGCTTCCAGGAGCCTGGGGAAGATTTTCCAAAAGTGTCCTTGACACTTAGAAATATTTTGAAAAAAATCACGATTTTGTGAAAATTGACACGTTTCCCCTACTTCCACGCCAGGGGGGCGTCAATATGTTGTGAGGTACCCCAGGACAGTCGCCTAAATGTGGGTGAAGTTTGCGAGTCACGGGCGCAAAGTCGAATTTTGGGTGAAAAACCGCGTTTTCATACTCTAAAAATTTCAGACAAGTGTCAGACTTCCAGGCAGGGAGAAACCGCAGGAGGCGTACCGAGGAGGCTTCCAGGAGCCTGGGGAAGATTTTCCAAAAGTGTCCTTGACACTTAGAAATATTTTCAGAAAATCACGATTTTGTGAAAATTGACACGTTTCCCCTACTTCCACGCCAGGGGGGCGTCAATATGTTGTGAGGTACCCCAGGACAGTCGCCCAAATGTGGGTGAAGTTTGCGGGTCATGGGCGCAAAGTCGAATTTTGGGTGAAAAACCGCGTTTTCATACTCTAAAAATTTCAGACAAGTGTCAGACTTCCAGGCAGGGAGAAACCGCAGGAGGCGTACCGAGGAGGCTTCCAGGAGCCTGGGGAAGATTTTCCAAAAGTGTCCTTGACACTTAGAAATATTTTGAAAAAATCACGATTTTGTGAAAATTGACACGTTTCCCCTACTTCCACGCCAGGGGGGCGTCAATATGTTGTGAGGTACCCCAGGACAGTCGCCCAAATGTGGGTGAAGTTTGCGAGTCATGGGCGCAAAGTCGAATTTTGGGTGAAAAACCGCGTTTTCATACTCTAAAAATTTCAGACAAGTGTCAGACTTCCAGGCAGGGAGAAACCGCAGGAGGCGTACCGAGGAGGCTTCCAGGAGCCTGGGGAAGATTTTCCAAAAGTGTCCTTGACACTTAGAAATATTTTCAGAAAATCACGATTTTGTGAAAATTGACACGTTTCCCCTACTTCCACGCCAGGGGGGCGTCAATATGTTGTGAGGTACCCCAGGACAGTCGCCTAAATGTGGGTGAAGTTTGCGAGTCACGGGCGCAAAGTCGAATTTTGGGTGAAAAACCGCGTTTTCATACTCTAAAAATTTCAGACAAGTGTCAGACTTCCAGGCAGGGAGAAACCGCAGGAGGCGTACTGAGGAGGCTTCCAGGAGCCTGGGGAAGATTTTCCAAAAGTGTCCTTGACACTTAGAAATATTTTGAAAAAATCACGATTTTGTGAAAATTGACACGTTTCCCCTACTTCCACGCCAGGGGGGCGTCAATATGTTGTGAGGTACCCCAGGACAGTCGCCCAAATGTGGGTGAAGTTTGCGAGTCATGGGCGCAAAGTCGAATTTTGGGTGAAAAACCGCGTTTTCATACTCTAAAAATTTCAGACAAGTGTCAGACTTCCAGGCAGGGAGAAACCGCAGGAGGCGTACCGAGGAGGCTTCCAGGAGCCTGGGGAAGATTTTCCAAAAGTGTCCTTGACACTTAGAAATATTTTCAGAAAATCACGATTTTGTGAAAATTGACACGTTTCCCCTACTTCCACGCCAGGGGGGCGTCAATATGTTGTGAGGTACCCCAGGACAGTCGCCTAAATGTGGGTGAAGTTTGCGAGTCACGGGCGCAAAGTCGAATTTTGGGTGAAAAACCGCGTTTTCATGCGCTAAAAATTTCAGACAAGTGTCAGACTTCCAGGCAGGGGGAAACCGCAGGAGGCGTACCGAGGAGGCTTCCAGGAGCCTGGGGAAGATTTTCCAAAAGTGTCCTTGACACTTAGAAATATTTTCAGAAAATCACGATTTTGTGAAAATTGACACGTTTCCCCTACTTCCACGCCAGGGGGGCGTCAATATGTTGTGAGGTACCCCAGGACAGTCGCCTAAATGTGGGTGAAGTTTGCGAGTCACGGGCGCAAAGTCGAATTTTGGGTGAAAAACCGCGTTTTCATGCGCTAAAAATTTCAGACAAGTGTCAGACTTCCAGGCAGGGGGAAACCGCAGGAGGCGTACCGAGGAGGCTTCCAGGAGCCTGGGGAAGATTATCCAAAAGTGTCCTTGACACTTAGAAATATTTTCAGAAAATCACGATTTTGTGAAAATTGACACGTTTCCCCTACTTCCACGCCAGGGGGGCGTCAATATGTTGTGAGGTACCCCAGGACAGTCGCCTAAATGTGGGTGAAGTTTGCGAGTCACGGGCGCAAAGTCGAATTTTGGGTGAAAAACCGCGTTTTCATGCGCTAAAAATTTCAGACAAGTGTCAGACTTCCAGGCAGGGGGAAACCGCAGGAGGCGTACCGAGGAGGCTTCCAGGAGCCTGGGGAAGATTATCCAAAAGTGTCCTTGACACTTAGAAATATTTTCAGAAAATCACGATTTTGTGAAAATTGACACGTTTCCCCTACTTCCACGCCAGGGGGGCGTCAATATGTTGTGAGGTACCCCAGGACAGTCGCCTAAATGTGGGTGAAGTTTGCGAGTCACGGGCGCAAAGTCGAATTTTGGGTGAAAAACCGCATTTTCATGCGCTAAAAATTTCAGACAAGTGTCAGACTTCCAGGCAGGGGGAAACCGCAGGAGGCGTACCGAGGAGGCTTCCAGGAGCCTGGGGAAGATTATCCAAAAGTGTCCTTGACACTTAGAAATATTTTGAAAAAATCACGATTTTGTGAAAATTGACACGTTTCCCCTACTTCCACGCCAGGGGGGCGTCAATATGTTGTGAGGTACCCCAGGACAGTCGCCCAAATGTGGGTGAAGTTTGCGAGTCATGGGCGCAAAGTCGAATTTTGGGTGAAAAACCGCATTTTCATACTTTAAAAATTTCAGACAAGTGTCAGACTTCCAGGCAGGGAGAAACCGCAGGAGGCGTACCGAGGAGGCTTCCAGGAGCCTGGGGAAGATTTTCCAAAAGTGTCCTTGACACTTAGAAATATTTTCAGAAAATCACGATTTTGTGAAAATTGACACGTTTCCCCTACTTCCACGCCAGGGGGGCGTCAATATGTTGTGAGGTACCCCAGGACAGTCGCCTAAATGTGGGTGAAGTTTGCGAGTCACGGGCGCAAAGTCGAATTTTGGGTGAAAAACCGCATTTTCATGCGCTAAAAATTTCAGACAAGTGTCAGACTTCCAGGCAGGGGGAAACCGCAGGAGGCGTACCGAGGAGGCTTCCAGGAGCCTGGGGAAGATTATCCAAAAGTGTCCTTGACACTTAGAAATATTTTCAGAAAATCACGATTTTGTGAAAATTGACACGTTTCCCCTACTTCCACGCCAGGGGGGCGTCAATATGTTGTGAGGTACCCCAGGACAGTCGCCTAAATGTGGGTGAAGTTTGCGAGTCACGGGCGCAAAGTCGAATTTTGGGTGAAAAACCGCGTTTTCATGCGCTAAAAATTTCAGACAAGTGTCAGACTTCCAGGCAGGGAGAAACCGCAGTAGGCGTACCGAGGAGGCTTCCAGGAGCCTGGGGAAGATTTTCCAAAAGTGTCCTTGACACTTAGAAATATTTTGAGAAATTTCCGATTTTGTGAAAAATGACCCCTTTCCCCTACTTCCACCCTAAAGGGGCGTCAATATGTTGTAAAGCACCCCGAGACAGAGACCTAAGCGTGGGCAAAGTTTGGGTCTGATGGGTGGAACACTGAAAAAAACGCGATTTTCCACTTAGAACAAACATAGAACTTTCAGACTTCCAGGCGGGGGGAAAGCTCTGAAGCTGTACCGAGGACACTTCCATGGCCCCCGGATCGATTTTCAAGAACGAGTCCTTGGGACTTTGAAATTTTTCGGCGATGCGTTTTTGGCTTCCGGGAGCCGCAGAACGTTGGGAAATTCGTTCCGCTCGCCGGCTCCAGGTGTTTCGGGCTAGTCCAGGCCCCAGCTACGCCGCCTGGCCGCCAAATTTCGCAAAATCGAAAAAAAAAAAAATAGAACCGGAATGAGGAATTTCTGGCCGCCGGATCCGCCGCACAGCTCCAGGAAGTCGGACACTTTTCGGCTTCGCTCCCTTAAAGTGTGGGTCGGTGTTTCGCCATGCAAATACCCACTTTTGCACACCAGCTGCAGGATATAGGAGAGAGGGGTACCTCTCGGGCCCGACTGATTTCCGATGTTTTCGTGGTTCCTCAAGTCGGGTAGGCGGTTTGGCGAGTACCCCCCTGTTTGCATGGAAGTCCGCCCTCGCGTCGACACCAGGCTTCCGCGGCTCCAGGGGGACTCTTGCCGGTCGTCTGCCCCAAGTCAGAGACGCGTTTCCCGGGTCGCCTGAGCCTGAACGGACCCTCCCCAAGCGTGTTCTGGTTCTCCGAGGGTGACGGATGTCAGAAGGGAGGCAGATCTGGAGTCTTCGTCCCGAGGAGGGCTCCAGGAGGGCGGATTGCACCCCCTGACTCGGTCCCCTCAGAGCAGGCTTGGCGTTTCTCTGTGTCGGATGTCTCCCGCTTCCACGCCACCGGGGAGACCTATGAGAGAATCGCACTGTGACCCGGATTCCGTCTCGAGGGCGCCCGTAGCGTGTCGGAGAGGGACCTCCAGGACTATCGGGCATGTTTCTTCCCCGTCTCCCCGAGGGGAAGGATGGCAGCGGGTGGGGTTTCTCACCCATGCCCCCCACCGGCTCTTCCTCCGATCGATTTGGCTCAGCGCTCCCGGGTGGGGAGGTGGTGCCGCTCGCTCGGCCCGGGCTTTGGAGCCCGCGTCGGTCTAAGGCGGGCGGTCTCCTTCCTCTTTTACCCCCCGGGATTCAGGCACGCATCCTTGGGCGTGCACGCCGGCAGTCGCCTCCCGTTCGCAGGACGGTGGCTGCCGTGCAGAGGGGGAGTTTGACCCGAACTGTGGTACGGCAGGGGTCCGACGACCCGCGCGGGCGAATGGCGGGGCGCCCACCCACCTCGGCGTGGGGGCCCGTCGTCCGAATCGCTCCCCGCGCGGGGTAGCACAACGATCTTCTCCGAGGGCGGCCCTTTGACTTCCAGATGCGCAGCTTGCCCGCGGAGGCCCGTGCCGACCCCCACCCAGCGTCCGATGGGCGGCCTCCGCGGTGGGCATCGGCGAGAGCGGCGGCGGTGGGTGGCGCTTCCACGCCACCGCCGAGCTCCGCGTTCTCCAGTCTTTTCCCGAGCCCCTACGATAGTGGGGGGACGACAGATGCGTGGGGAGGCAGGCGGAGTGGGTTCTCACCGCGTGGTGTGCCCGGCCGAACGCCGTCGCCTTCCCCGCTCGTCCGACGTCCTCCGAGGCGGCTCGGAAGGGAGCGCGAGAGGGAGAGAGCGAGAGAGAGAGAGACCAAGCGGACGCCCCAGAGCGAGAAGGGAGGATGGAAAAGGGAGAGACGAGTGGGGCAAAAAGAGTTTTGGCGAAGGGGAGTACCCGGCGAACTGCCGCCCCGGGCTTCTTCTGTTCTCAACAGCGGAGGCACGGCTTTGGGGGGGAGACGCCGCTCGGTTGGGGCTCCTTTGAGGTTACGGGCAAGAGCCCGGGACGAGGGACTACGCCATAGGGCGACGCCGACACGGCCAGGCCCAACTGCGCCCCCCGTGCGACCTCTGCGTCGCTGGCGGGCTCTGCGCCTGAGCCGCGGTGGACCCCGACGGCCAGCCCCC